>NW_020884872.1:68277961-68528621 GCF_003945725.1 Corapipo altera
GCGGCGCGCGGGGCGGACGGCGGCGCGAGCGATCGACGCTGCCGCTGTTGTTGTGGAGCCGAGCCCGCCGCCGCTCACTCCGCCATGTTGCCGCCCCCTGCCTGCGGTAGCCGCCAGGGCGCCTGCGCCGAGCCCGTCGGGGGAGTGGCTGTGCCGGGCCCCCCCAGCCGGCCGGGCACAGGTGAGCAGGTGCGCGGGGGCCGCGGGGCCGCCTCCCGCCGGTGAGCCCCGGGCCGCCGCCCTCCCGCCCCGGGGACACCTCGCAACGCCGCTCAAAGGGACGGGGTGGCGGCCGGCCGCGCCCCGCAGCCCCAGCGCGCCCCCTGCGGGAGGGGCGAGTACTGCCCCCCTGCACAGCCCCGGGGCTGCGGGGACAGGCAGGTGCGCTCTCCTGGCCCCTCCCGGGACGCTGCTGGTGAGGGGTCTGAGCTGCCCCCAGCCGGCTGAGCAGACCCACGCGGGGCTCCTTGGGCGACCCCTGCGCTTTCCATCCAGCCGCTGTGGGCTCTATCGTGCGTTTTCCTCACTGGTCCCAGGCTGTTGTGTGAGAAAAGTGACCGCGCACTGGAACAGATTGCCCAGAGAGGTTGTGGAGTCTCCCTCACTGGAGATATTTAAGAACCATCTGGACGCAATACTATGCCATGTGCTCTAGGATGACCCTGCTTGAGCAGAGAGGTTGAACCAAATGAACCACTGTGGTCCCTTCCGATCTGACCCATTCTGTGATTCTGTGGAAGTGTTTGGGTAGGGGGGACGTTTTGGGTGGGTTTTTTTAGCAAATCCAGGCTTAGCGAGTGGTCAGGTTGGAGTGAGGGTGTCAAGGGCAGTGCTTGCTTCTGAGCTGGATTCCCATTAGGTATGGGGAGGGACAGGGTGAAACCCTTGGGGTCATCCATCCTGAGAGCTCATGTGCTGCTTGTTCAAGGAAAAGTATATTTCCAGGGTTGTTCTTAATACTTGCATTCTTGCTCAGTGGTGGTGTCACATACAGAAATGTCCAGTCAACAGCAGTTTTACCAAGCCCTTTGTTTGCAGAGATGTTCATGGCAATGAGCATTTTTTTCAAGCCTCTCCAGTACCAGAGAAACAGAAGTACCTGCAACATTTTGAGGAGGGTCAAATTATTCTAATAGTTTTTTGAATAAAGTTGTATATATTTGCATGTGCTGGAGATAATCCATACCTTTCAAAAATATGTTCTTTTCTTCATAGTGACTGTCATCACAAAGTTGAATTTTACAACAGATCTTGTCCCCTGGTCTCAGAATATGGTTCATCCTGACTTTTCTGTAACCCCACATTTGGGAATTTGGATTGCTGGTCCTCCTATTCAGCTTTGAGTAATAAACTGCATGAACACAATGAATCAGCAGAACTCAATCAGTACATCCTCCAGGATTACAGCAGATGCTCTAAGCTCCCCCAAGAGAAGAAAGAAAAGACCTCAGCTCTCTACTAAGGTGCATTTGTTCTATGTGCTTGTAGGTACAGTATGTTACATTTGTTTGTTGGCAAGGGCCGTAGGTGCTTGTGGGTATGCATTGCCCGGGTGCATCAACATGACTAAAACAGTGGCTAACTGTGAATCATGGAACCACCACTATTTCAGAAAGCTGAAAAAGATGAGAAGAAAACCCAAAAGATCAGTTGTGAGAGGCAAGAAAGCACAGTTTTCTTGAAAGTAAATTCCTTTACAGTTTGCCACCAAACACAAGCAATCATGTATGATTCAGAATAAAGGTATACTCGAATTTTGTATACTCTTGGAGGTGACACAGGTTCTATTCCCACCGGTCCTACCGCAGAACTACCAAAACTGAATGCACATTCACTTAACTGCTTTCAAGAATGCATGACCTTTTTAGCAAAACTGAAACCTAAGACTAGAGCTCTTAGTCACTAAAAATTGTAACCTCTTTAGGAGCTAACACCCAGCACTTCTCTCTACTATTCTCACATTCACATCTGCATGGTGAGATGTGTTGCTGCAAATAGTGTGGTTGGTTGAAAGCTTCATGTTGGCTGATAAGTTGACTAGATTTCTTGTTCTGATTCGTCGCATGGCTACTGCCTGTTAAATGGGTAGGAATTTAAGTTATAATTGCTTTTCTATTGGTAAGTACATTAATTTGGATCTCTATTGACTTACTGACTTTTAACAGTCCCAAAATAACTTTGAAATTTCAGAACCATTGTTAAATTTGCTTAAAATTTGTCAGTGACTACTTCATCTTTGTGGTGCAACAGATGGACTGGAAGCACATAACTGCATAAACTTCCTTTCTCTAGAAAAACAGGATAACAAAATAGAGTTTGATATGTTTCATTATCCATTCCATACTTCATACAACTATTCATGGAAGACTGTCATTTACCCATGTACCCAGTAATTCTTGACTACAGCTGTTCCATATACATACATTCCTCCACATTGAATTTCTGATAAAGTGGCATGAGTTTTATTAGAAGTTGTATTAGTGAAATCCTTTATTATATACTTTCCAGTTTGAACTGGTTGACATTTCCTCTACTGAGATCACATAACACATTACATGTAGTGTGGGGGAAAAAAAGAACACAAAAAAATTAAAAGAAGGTGAATTCCTAACATTATGTTTAACAGGTTCCTTTAGTTCTTAAATGAATTTTTGGTTTGACAAATAAATTTTTACAAAATCATGTTCTTTTTATTTTTATAAGCTAGAACGTTGTTCAGTAGTAGCTGTCTTCTCTAATCAACAGTGTTTGTTTTTGATAAGCAAACTTTCAGTGAGGTGAGCCATTCATCAACTCATGTGAACATTATTGTAGCACTGGCATTCTTAAAGAACAACAAATTTGAAACATTAATCTCAGCCCTGTAGTAATTGCAGCTCTGGTGTTCGTTTGCTGCCATTCTAACTTCATCAGGCTGAAAATTAAGAGTACATACACAAGAAATGCTACAGAACATGATTCATTTCTTTCCTTTTAAAATAACATTTATGTCTTCTTCTTGATATTGACATATTCACTGCAAAGACTGTGAATTTCTCAGTGACAATTTCATTCATGAGATGGATAGTTGGATCTCTGTCTAGCAAGGTGTTATACATTAGCAAATCACAGTATTTGCAAAATTATAACCATTTTCGGGTCAGCATGCAAGATCAGTCATTGACACAGGCTAACACCATGTGTAGAAGGATGCTGTACATTCCTTTATCCTTCGCTGGATATCCTTCACAGGACTGAGGACAAGATCTGATCTTGTCTCTTTCTGTACCTTTTGTAACACTTGCCTCCCACTGAAATGAGAGAAAGCAATCCCTTTGCTTCCAGAGCATACTTTTCACTCAACTGTAGTAGTTGACAGGAGTTTTTTTCTGTTATATTCTTCAGATTTTCTCAGAATCCATTCTCTGTAAATGCCAGAAGGTGGTCTCAAATATAACAACAACAACAACAACAAAAACCACAACAAAACAAACAAACAAAACAAACAAACAAAAAAAACCCCTGTATCCATGTTCCTAGGTTTACAGCAAACAAACAGATAGGGAAGAAAAATAAAACTAACAGTAGTGTGACGTTTTAGCTCATTTTTTATTTCAGTTCTGAAATAAATTCTAGCAATACTACTTCATTTTTGGGAGGTAAAAAATTATGTAGTCATTCAACTAAGAAAGCATGGAAAAACATGCTTTAGAAGACAGACTCTTGGCTACAAAACATGGAACTGTTTTGGTGAATACGGACTGCTCTGTACAGGCATATGTTTACACTGAATCTTAGGGAAAAAATATTATTTTTTAAATAGTGAAATGCTGTAGATCCAGACTGAACCATGTTTGAAAGAAGTAGAGAATTTTCTTTTGTCTACCGCTGTAGCATTGAAATACTGCTTGCTTTACCATGTCCGTATGAGGATTCCTGTTGTGTTTAATTAGATTATTCCCATGAGTAAGGGTAATGTGATTTGTTCCTGCGCCAGGCTCAGGAAGGGCCATTAGCCCCTCTCTCTTGAAAACCAGGATTTCTTGTAAGTGCAAAAAAAATCCCTGGGAAATACTAACTGAAAGGCCATCAGAGCATCTAAACTTACCCTGCCATGCATACGTGTTGCACCAAATAGAATCATGGAATGGTTTGGGTTTGGAAAGGGACCTCAAATATCATCTAGTTCAACCCCCTCTGCCATGGGCAGGAACACCTTCCGCTAGACCAGATTACTCAAAGCCCCTCCAACCTGGCCTTGAACACCTTTGGAGATGGGGCATCCACAGCTTCTCTGGGCAATTTATTCCAGAGCCTCACCACCCTCACAATAAAGATTTTCTTTCTAATATCTAATCTTAACCTACTCTCAGTTTAAAGCCCTTCCCCCTTGTCTTATCATGCATGCCTTTATAAAAATTCTCTCTCTGTCTTACTTACAGGCCCCCTTTAGGTTCTGGAAGGTGCTATAAGGTCTCCCTGGAGCTTTCTCTTCTCCAGGCTGAATGATCCCAACTCTCTCAGCCTGTTATCATAAGGAGAGGTGTTCCAGTCATACGATCGTTATCATGACCCTCCTTTGGTCTTACTTCAACAGGTCTACATCCTTCTTATGTTTGGGGCACCAAAGGTGGACACTGTACTGTAGGTGTGGTCTCACCAGAGCTGAGTGGAGGGGGAGAATCATGTCCCTCAACCTGCTGGCCATACTGCTTTTGGGGCAGCTATGGATACGATTGGCTTTCTGGGCTGCAAGCACAAATTGCTGATTCAAGTCCTCTTCATGGCTGCTCTCAATCCTTTCTCTGCTCAGCCTGTCTTTGTGCTTGGGATTGCCCTGATCCAGGTGCAGGACCTTTCTCTTGGCCTTGTTGAATTTCATGTGGTTGGCACAGGCCCACCTCTAATGACACCCTTCCATGTGACAGGGTGCATTAAAGCACAAGTAAAAAAAAATGGTTAGAATTTTTTGCTACTCTAACTGTAAATAATTTTTACATGCTTCTTCTATAGCTTCTTACTTTGGTCTTGAAAAAGATAAATATTAAAAAAAAAAAGCCTTCTAGGTATTTCCAGAGGCAAGTTTTGTTACACCCTCTGCAATTTCAGAAACACTGTAACAGACCTTCCAAGTGAGACTATAAACATTTCAATCACAATGAAGCAGATGAAGAGAGTATGACTTCAGTAAGTTATTTTGATTTTCATTGCAACAGGTTACCCAAATAATTCAGTTGCAATTTTTAAAAAAATATAGTTACTATATATAAGGAAATTATATTAATCAAAATTAAATTTCTTGTTTTTACACTCAGAGCAGTAAAAATAAAATATACATTTTGTTTGTTCTAATGGCTGTAAATTCTACTGAGAAGAATTCATTAAACAAAAGCTTCTAGAGTAAAAAGAGATAATAGTCTGAGAAGTAGTAAAACAATAACCAGATCCACATAAAATATAACTTTTACCTTTAAATGAAGATATATATTCAATTGGTCATTTTTTCTTAATTGCTTTTATTACAGTATAATCATAGTAAAAGTTGCATAGATGTAAATAGCAAGATTCATATTATTACAGGAAACACATAGAACAATTTTTTATGGTAATGCATTGCTTAGGTTCTTGGCTTTGAAAGGGTTTATTCCATGATTGTTTCACAAATCTTTCTTTAAAACAATGAGTTTGAGCTGCTTAATCCATTTCGATGTTTTATTCTCATCTTTTTTATGTTTTGCAAACTTAACCATGGCAACCTTATTAGTACTGAAATTAATACAATGATTTTCAGTATTGAAGTTATTATTAGATCAATTATTGCAATGGTCAGTTATTAATATTGACCTCTTTGTTGGTTCTCTCCATAACTGATTTTTTGTTTCATTGTTATTGATATCTCAACTCCTTGATCTGTAGATGCTTCAATCTATATTGTTGGCTCTTGCATAATGGGAATGTAGTAACATGAGGGCCCATAAAGATCTATTTTCTAGATAGCAGTAAGGATCTTAAGAAAAATCATGTTAGTCTCTCCTCCCCTGATATTTTCTACTCTTTTTTAAGCACTCTGTTTTCATACAGCACATCGAACTGTCAGCTAACTTAAAGAATTATCCTTTGATGTTCATCACAGTGTGGCCAAATCACAGTCAGTCCACACTGCCATTGTTATTCCAAGACACTTTTTACAACTAGATTTCCATGAGCTTTTTTAAGCATAAAATATTTTTTCTTATAAATTCCAAACTCTAATTAGGGTTAAAATTATGTAGCTCTTACAAAATTAGTCCAGGTGTCTTAAAAATTATAGAACAAGCAAGTATTATTTTAAGCTCGATATGTATGAGACAATTATCGCTACTTTTGACATTTCTCTTGTAGTGTTTCTAGACAATAATTTATGATGGAAATTAACTTTTGGTGGAAACAATTCCGTATTGCAATGAACTAATTGTTGTTATGAACTATACATACTTGTTGAAGAAACAGACCTAATTCGTTAGCAAATTATATTTATTTTATATGCCCTTCATGTGCTCGCTTGTGCTACATGAAACCAAATAAATGTTTATACAGAAAGGATATTGTCACATACTGCAGTATGACCAACAATAGGAGACAAAAAGGATCGCAAGGTCTTGTATCTTGTTTTTATCAAATTATACCTTTAAAGACTTAACATTTATAATACACTAAGGAACAGAGATCAACGGAAAGTTTAAAATGGATAAGATAATTTATCTCAACAAAGTATATGTGTTTGATGGCCTAATTTTATTATGGGGTAGCACTCAATAGTTTATTGATGTATCATTGATATTATCAGCAGGAACCTACAGTAACTATGGGTATTATTTCCTGCTCTACTCAGATTGTTAGGATGCAACTGGAGTACTGTGTCCTGTTCTAACCCCCACAATTCAAGAAAGATGTGGACATACTGGAGATTGTCCAAACAAGGGCTGTGAAGATGATCGAAGGGCTGGAGAACATGCCCTACAAGGAAAGGCTGAAGGAGTATCATCTTTTCACTGTGAAGAAGAGAAGGCTCAGGGGAGACCTCATCACAGTATTCCAGTACCTTAAGAGAATCTACAAGGAAGACGGAGACTCCCTTCACAAGGAGCCACATGGAGAAGACAAAGGGCAGTGGGTACAAGTTGTACTGGGAAAGTTGCCATAAGAAAGAAATTTTTTACATTGAGAACACTCATCAGTTGGAACAACTTCCCCAGGGATGTGTAAAATCTTCATCACTAGAGGTTAAGATGCAATCGGACAGGGTGCTACATAATCTCATCTGGGCTCTCTTTCCCATGAAAGGTTGGCCACATGATTTTTGGACATTTCTTCCAACCTGGGCTTTCTATGGTTCAGTGATTCTATGATTATCTTCCTATGTTGGAAATAGTTAAAAAAACCCCAGCAAAACCAACAAACACCCAGTAAACACGTTTATTATATTCCTGCAAAGCAATTGACTTCAGAGAAGGTTCATGAACGAAAATGCACGAAGGATTTATCCAAAGGGATTTATTTAGTTGCTTGTTTGCTTGCACTAAAATGAGAAGGTGTTATTTGGGATGGTTCTTTTTTGACATCATTGCCAAACAAACAAACAAACAAAAGTAACCATCTATCACCTAGAGAAGAAAGAGCTATGAAACCCTTCTTCCTCGATTTTCAAGCGTTATTTATTTTTCCTTACTTTAGGACTACCTTTCTGGATATTTATTGATATTGTCTTAATGATTTCAATCTATGACTGTAAAAGAAGGGATGTGGTACAAAGCAGAGAAAAGGACATATTTCTGGATGTTTACAGCTGACCCAAGAAAGTAAGTAAAAATTACTCTGTCATCAGAATCCCAAAAGGGTTTAAGGTCATGATCTTGAGTTACTTGCTCAGCATCTTTCCTGAGGTAGTGCTTAAAGCTAGACTGGCTACTACATTTGAGACCTTACAGTATTGTGTAGAGCAGAAAGACTATGTCATATGTCTTGCAGACTACACCTTTTAAAGAAAAAAATGCCAGTGTTGTTTGCTTTTTTTGCTTCAACATGATGTCATTGACTCTGACTCAGCTTGTGATCCTCTGTTACCCCTGGATTGTGTTCTGCAAAAGTACAAACAAGCTGGATGAGCCTCATCCTGTATTTGTGAAACTTAGATATCTACTACAAATAATACCACACACTTGTGTCTGTTAAATAACATCCTGTTTTTCTCAGACCATTCCTACAGTTTGTCAGGATCATTTTGAATTCTAATCTTGTACTCCAATGTACACACAGTTGCTTCCAGCCTAGTGTTGTTTGCAGATTTAATAAGCACACACTGTATTCCATCATCCAGATCATTAATGACATTATTATATAGTTTCAAACCTTGGTCACCCTTGCAGAAGCAGGCATGGCACCATTTTCCATGTGCACACCGAGCCACTGACGTCTAGTCTTCATTACAGTGAACCGAATATACAAGTTTATTATAACCTTATAATAAAAGTTACATCAGACCATGTTTCTAAGTCTTGTTTTCAAAACACATTCTAAGATATCCCTAAAAGTGGAGCTGACAATGAGATGCATGATGTAGATTTGGGCTGTAAGGGTCCTTGGAAGTTGACCTGGTCTAATTCTCCCTTCTTGGACCCCTCTAGTTCTCAATATTTTGAGTAACTTGGGTTGCTAGTCAAGTTTTTTTATATCTTCAAAGTTGAAGATTTTAAAACCTCTGTGGGAATCTTCTTCCAGTATTTGACCATACTCACGGTGACTTTTTTCTCCTTGTACTTGTCAGAAATTTGCCCTCATGCAACTTTTGTTCATTGCCTCTCATATTTTCACTCTGTATATCCAAGAAACCTGGCTTCATCTACTTTGTTGCCACCTGCTGCATGCTTAAGATAGCAATTACCTATCACCTGGCCTTCTTTCATGGCAAATGAAAAATCCCAGTGCTCTCAACCTCTATCTGTATGTCATGTGCTCTTGTTCTCTAACTATCTTCATGGCCTCTGATGAACACTCTGCCAGTTTGTCAATATGTTATACCAGGGACCCCCAAACTTGACACAATTCTCCAAATGCCCTCTCACAAGTGCAAGCTAGAGAAGAATAAGCACTTCAACTAACTCACTCTTTGTACTCTCACTAATGCATCCTGATTTTTGATCAAGCTTGCATTGCTATAGAACTGCACTGCTTATATACAGTCATCTTCTCATCCTAAAACTAGGTCCTTTTCTACAGATCTGCATTCTGGGAACTGCCTTTAAGCAGAGGCCGTACTGCTGGACCCCGCCTGTGCTACAATGCAATTAGACCTCAGCAATAAGGCCTTCTTTCTCTTGAGAGCTCCTTCAGGCTGCAGCTCAACTGTCTGGCACTAACCTGAGCTACAGCTCCTATTGCATTGCAGCCATACCCATGCCTGATCATGGGTCCTGCTGATCCAGCCTTGGACTCTGACCTGTGCACTGTTTTACTGCCTTGACCTTAGCTGTTTCTCACCATTACAGATCACTGCTCAATGTCTGACCCTCGGTACCACAGCCAGACCCCACTTGCCTTGTTTAGGTACTGGTGGACCAGGTTCTTACTACCCAGGCTCCTGCCCTGCTGCCTGTGAGGTTGTACTCTGCTCCTGGCTCCCCGTCACTTGTGGAACAGTTGGTTTTCACTGCTTTCTTATGATCAGCCCACCCTTGACAATTACCCCTATTAATCAGCTGCCAGGTGAACTTTGAAGTGCTGACCACAGCCAGCTCTGCATGCACTTTGTGGTCCACTCATCCAGTACCTCTGCTTCCTCTACACAAGACACTATGGAAGATATGTCAAAAGCTCTCCTAAAACCAAGATAAACAGCAGTCATTGTTCCCCCCCCTTATTCACAGAAGGCAATCAGATTAGTCAGATGTCTTGCTTTGAAAAACCACATTGTGTTTTCCTAAACATGTTCATCTCCTTCATGTGCCAGAAATTATTTCCAGGAGGACTTGGTCTACAGTTTTTCTGAGGACTGGTGTGAGGCTGACTGGCCTATTTTTCCTACAATCTTCTTTCTCAGCCTTCCTGAAAATGATTGAGACATTTGCATTTTTCCAGTCATCAGGAATTTTCCTTGATCACCAAGACCGTTCAAAGATGATATTAAGCAGTCCTGTAGTGAAAGTGGCCAATTCCTTCAGCACTACTGGATGCGTGCATATGCCCAACTTGTTTAAATTATCATCAACTCACTCTTCCTCTTGCATGGGTAGCACTTGACTCTCACAAACTCTGCCACTGGGCCCAGGGACCCAGAAGGGACCAGACACCTTGCCAGTAAAGACTGAGACAAAGAAAGCACTGAGAACTTCAGCGGTTTCTATATCCTTTGTCACTAAGCCTTCAATTTATTCAGCAACAAGTCCACATATTTCTTACTCTTCCTTTTTTTTTTACCAGTAAAATCTCTTGTGACCCTGCAGATCCTTTGCCAATTTGAAACCCAACCAAGCTTTTGGTTTCCCAATTCCTTCCCTGCGTATTTGATCAGTGTCTCTGTAATCCTTCTGTATAGTTTGTCCTTACTCCAGATAGCTTGCCCTTACTTCTACCTTCTGTAAAGTTGCTATTTTACATTGAGATTGATCAGGAGTTCCCTGTTAACTCAGATTGACCTTCTAGTATATCTGCTAAAGTTCAAGTACAACAGTGGAGCCATTCTTGCATTTTAAGGAAGATATCTTTGAAGATCAGTCAGATTTCCTGGTCTCTTTTCATTCTTCAGGACAGCCTCTGATGACATCCTGCCAAGCAAATCCCTGAACAAGCCAAAATCTGCTTTGAGATCAAAGGTCTTTATGCTGATATTTGCCTTCATTGATTCTCTCAAGATCTTAAATTCTCATCATCACATGGTCACTGCAGCCAAAGCTACTATTGATGTTTATGTCACCAGTCAGTTTTTCCTTACTTGTTAGAAGACTCAGCAGATCACCTTTTGTAGCTAATCTCATGTATCCGCTGTGTTGAAAGACTATCTTCAGTGGGTTCCAGAAAACTCTTGGACTGCTTACAAATGACCATGCTACCTTTCCAGCAGATATTGGGGTGATTAAAACCTGCCTCTCCACAAGAACCTGGGCCTGAAATCATGAGGCTTCTTTCTATTGTTCACAGAAAGCTTTGTACATGTCCTGTTCTTTTTGAGGCTGTCTATAATAGATGCTTATTAAAGCTTTCCTATGCTACTGTTGCACAGCCTGATGTTCTTATTCACCTGGGGCAAGTGTCCTTCGGTTCTGCATGTGCAGTTCTAGAAAGAGTATTCCTTCTGTTGGTGAAAGTCAAAAGTGTTTTCAGCCACCACTCACTGAGTAGTGTCTGGCTGACCTCTGACAAATCTTCATGAAGAACTAGTAGATTTCCTCCCATTCACTTCCTCCAACACTATACAGTCTTGGCACCTTCACCTGGTGGCTCAATAATTCAAGCAGAACACACCTCATACAAATGAGGACACCATCACTTCCAAAGAAGTCTTGGAGAGAAGTAGCAGGCACTCTCTGCAGCCTGAGACCTGGATGATTAAGACCCTCTCCAGGAACTTCATCTCTGTCTAAACTTCTGCACCAGGAGCAGTCAGTCTGGCTTCTGCTGGGAAGCATGTGTCAAATCATCATTGTGCTGACTGTTGCAGTCCTGTGCAGTCTCAGAAAGAGACTGCAAGCTCCTTTGTTTTTTTTTTAACTCTGAGGTGAACTGCTTCACTGACTGCAGAGTTCCTGTTTCTGTGTCTTTGTGTCATTCCTGGTCAGTGGCACTCCCTAGGAGTTGGTTAAATAAGAAGCTCAGCACAGCCCTGTTTCCCTCCCACACACACTAGATTACCTGCCTGTCAGCTAGCTTCTAATATTGTTTTTTGGCTGCTGGCCATGATACATTCACTGGATGAGTGCTAAGTCATTCCTTTGTAAATTACTCCTCCGTAGAGGTGAAGGAAGAACCCCACAAAACTAGAGTGGTTTACATTTGTCCATAGAAAGGTTGTTTCATGGGAAGACATTTTGAAAACTTCTTCAGCAGATGCATCCCCAGCTGAAGTTCTTGAATGGATTTGGTTGGAATTCTTTAGTCAATCTTCCTAGGACTGCAATGAAGAGGACATTTAGAGAAAGAGAGGGTGGGAAGTTGGTAATGAAGACCGAGCTTCACTGAAGCTGTTTGCACACTTCTGTAATGTGACAAATTTGTCTTCACTTTCACAGGTAAATATAATTTATGTAATAAAATACACATTTTTTCAGGAATCTTTTTATAAATGTACAAGTTTTTTGTATGTGAAAGTCCATGAATAATATTTATTTACCAAAACACCTGGTGAATTAAGGAAGTCCCCAGGAAAACCATGCCTTCCAAAATGTGTCTCATAAGGACCGTAAAAGTTATTGCAAGATATTTTAATGTATCATTTGAAAATTAGTAGCTGATCATGCAATTATACTGTCATAATATGTAAGCACAAGGGACCAGCTATAATTGTATAGGAAAACTCAACTTTGGCAATTCTGGGCTGTAGGATTTTTCATTCTACACCTTTTATTTTTTATTTTATTGAGTAAATAGAAGTCACGTTTTCAGAATGCATTAATACAATATATTCCACCTAGACCTTCGTCATCTTCCATTTATTTTCATTTTTTTCTTACATTGTAATAACTTGAATCTCTTCTTGTTTAATGCAATACGATGCAGTATAGTATCAGGCTTTTTTCCTGATGAGTAATAACTAAGTTACAATGATTGAACAGTGCTAATGTTATATTTGATAAGAGCTGTCAGTCTCACTGTGACATGCATACATCGCCTCTCAAAGGTTTCCATGTTGAAAAACAAAGGCTCATCAAGACACACAGCTTTGACTTATTCCCTTGGATACATATTGTGTTTTTATTAATCTCCACACAGTTCAATTACTTGCAGTTTCCAGCTTCAGGTGGAGACCTCAATGTTATATTTAAATTCTTTATAAATAGCTTACAAGGTATTTGGGTTTGATGTAGGTGTGAGGGAAGCAGGATAGTCTTGACTTCACCTTTTAACTTAACTGTTGAGTATAGATAAAGTTTACACAAATAATTTCTCCTTTCATGGAGTTTTTCTCCACCGTTTAACAGAAGAGGTCAACAGATCTTACTACAGTATCATATTTCCACTTTTATTTCTTTTCTAATCTTTAAAGATTCTTCATATTTTCTCTGTTCTGACAGCATTCTTTGCACTCAACACTATCTGTGAGAGCTGACCAGTGAAACAATGACTAAGAAAGTTTCATTGAATAAGAACGTAAATCAGGACTGCACATGAAGTTCCCTTCAGCAGCTCTGGGGCTCTGCCTTCCTTGGGAGCTTTCTTCTCTTTGAACTGGAAAGTCAGTATCTTTTGGTTTATGCCTCTCCGTCAATTTTGCACTTCTTTCTGCATAAAGGCCCAAAAGCATTGTCCCACTATGTTGTCATTCCAGGAAGGTGCCTGGGGCAGTACCCTTGTAACTGGCAAACCAGGTTTCAAAACTACTCTGATTAGGAGATTACACATAATGTTAAATAGATTATTAGGAAAAAACTGAGTAGTGCCAGCACAACTGTCTGCATAGGATATAAAAAACAGTTTCCACTGTATCCTCTTTAGTCTCTGATGTAAAATGGGTTCAATCTTACCTGTTGGTGATGGACGCAGTCTTCAGTATACCAATATATATATTGGACTCAATTAGATGTTTAGACAAAGTAACCTTGTATATTGTGGAGTTCTGTAAGCTTCGATATGAAGTTTAGATGTGTAGCAGCTGAAGCAGAAATGTTGACCTCAGAACCAGAAAGTGGTCCTTGCTTCATTTTGTGTAACAATGTGTAAAACAGATACAGTTGGCATACAGTATCTTTCATGGTTCAAAGGAACTATACTTCTTTGTTCCTAAAGAAGAAAGCATCACATTTGAAAGTATTCATCAGTACCACAATACAGGAACTTTACAAATTTAAAAGTCCCAGCTACTTATTATCCCAGATAATCCAAACGTTGAAGCTTTTTGAAACAAATTTTCCTTCAGAAATAATTTCTATGATGTGATTTTACAACATGAAATCGGTATTTCTCTATTCTCTTTTAATCCTTTGTACTACTTTTAAGCTCTCCAACTCCCCCATCCTTACACTAGCATAAAAACAATTTATACAGCCTCTGGTGCGGATACTCTACAGCAAGAAGCAGAGCACTACCTTTCGTTCTGTAGTACGGCAAGGTCTGTTTATTAAGGTTACTTAAAGGACAGAAATTTCTACTTGTGCTTCTTATGTTTTATTTGTCACTTTTTTTGAAGATATCTTTCTTTGTGACTTAGTTACTAGAGAGTGAAGTAGTTCCCAAGCTCATACAGGCTCCTCCTAGACAGGTTTCTTTGAAAGTGTTCAACTTAAGTTCTCCATTGAACTGATTTATCCTCAAATTAATGTATCCCCTCCTATGTTTCTTTTCCTAGACCTTCTCCTCAAACCAAAGCACAGATTCGCATACTCGATATATTTACAGTGACTTTCTTCTTGGAGAGGTCTGAATTAGGCTGACAAATACATTTCCACTGAAATGTTTTTAACATTTTCAGAATAATGGGTACCTTCAAAGAATCAGATGGGCTTTCAAATGGCAGATGGACATAACTCATTTTAATATTAAAGAATATCCTAGAATGCATGACAATTTATATAGACTGAACTCGCAAAATCTCTGCTGTTGTGTTCAATTTGTAGTTTGATACCATGTTGTTCTATTTTGTGATACACAGATAAAAAAGATTTGATAGATAACTACAGGCTTCTTACTGATCTCCACATATAGGACACTTCTTGCAACACTCTAAGTTTCTACCATGTTAGAAAAGAAAGAATGCTGTTCATATTGTTGTAGCTAAGCTTCTCAAGCATGTATTCTGTCTTGAAAAATTTAGAGTCCTGACAATGAGGTGTCTTTATTACCAAGTAAAATGGGGAGCTCATAAAGTTGTCATGCCTCTTACCAGCTTATTAGAAAAGAATTACATTTCTCATACCTAGGATACAGATGCACAGTAGAGTGGAATCTTTGTAAATCCTGCATTTTGCAGAACTGGTTACTGCAAGATGAGCAATTACTTGCCTTTCCAAGCATTACTGGGCTTATCTACATAGACAGTATTCTCTACATAGCTATCAGAAGCAAACCCAAGGACAGATTTTCAAGTATTGCCTATGTTTGCATCTTAATTATTTGTGATAGTGCTTTAGGTGATTTACTTGTCTAGGCACAACACAACTGAGGAAAGAATTTAAAGAAAAACATAAAAATCCCTCATATGTAATAAATTCCATCAGAATGTGCAGAATTCTTCATTGCCATCAAAGTACTAAAAATTCTTCCAGGAATAAAAATAATTGTATTCATTTACAACTTCTGTTTTCCTTGTACGTATTTATTCCTGTGATTTTTTCAGATCTATGTCTCTAGTTTATCACATAATCTAAATGTTAATTTGTTTTGCACAAATGTGTCTCATTATATGGCTTTTACACACATCGTAACAAAGAGGTTTCACATGGTTTACTGATGTCTGCTTTATTTATATAAAGAATCATTGCATAAATATCATTCTGAACTACTCAAACTGTGCATGTAGCTATATGATATTTTACTATTCACCCTCTGTTTTTTCTTGTTCTCAGTTTTCATAGTGTCTGACTATAATTTTTGTTCTTTGACCAGATTTCAGGATAGCCAGGAAAAGTTGATTTTCCCTTATTTGAATAAATTAGATTCAATAGAACTCTGATTTAAGCTACAGTTTCTTAGTACTTTGAAATAGCTAATACTAGTTTTTAAACACGTATTGTTAGTCAAATTGTAAAACAAATAACGGACTAGTACAATTAAACAAATACTCCTCTGTGAAAACAAGATTTTTTATCATATTTCTGATGCCTCCTGTGGGAATACCACCCTTAATGAATCCAGAATAAAACAGAAGGAGGAAAGACTTGCTCATGTGACTGAGAATTTCTGCTATATCATCACTGTTGGTTTCTTATATTAAAATTGAAGGTATGGAGGAAAACTAAAATAGATGAACCTTTATGTTTAGATTTTATGTTGGAAACTGTGTTATAAAGCATCTGTACAGCCTGCTCCTAATGGAAACTGGGTGATTGTGCTGTGCAACTTGTCACCTAAATATTCTTATTTATTGCTAGTAGTGGTACTGCAAGTCTGTAATATAAGAGGCTATACGTATGTTAGGTTAATACAAACATTGAAAGGTTTTCTTCTGTAATCCATCTTTAAAAAGCAAATAAAGACTGATAAAAATGTTGAAAGAGGATCCCCTCCCCAGCCTTCCATTAAGATTTAGATTTTTAATTCATTTAAGTTCTCATTTCAATGGGTGGCCACTGAAATCAATGTCCTAACATGTATTGCTGTGGATAAGAAGCTGGTCCAAGGGTTTTTCTACAGTAATCTGATAATACAAATGTAATTTGGTGTTGAGGTATCTTGAGGTGTTTACAGTGTAAACATTAAACATTGATCACCTGCTGATTAAATTTATGAGCACACACATATTCCAAGACGGTGCCTTGGTAGCACACTGACATAAAAAAAGACAGGTGGGATTAAAAAGTCATTAACATTTCTGTGAGTGACACTAGAGTGGAAATTCTCAGGGTAGATCGTTTATAACAGGAAGAAGATCCCATCATCAAGAGCTGCAGCACCAGGAGCAATACAACAGGCCCTTCACTTTGCAAAACTCAGAAACATATATTGCTTCCTGTTCTATGTTGATACTATCATGATAATTTTTAACAAAGTGGAAGATCTGTGGGTGACACCATCTGCTTTCTTTTCATCTAGTATTATATTAAATAAATAATGAATGCAGTTATTTAGTGAATCATTAAGCTACTTCAGCACATATAGCAGAGTGTAAATGTTTCAGAGACAAAACTGGTAAGCTAGGAATTGCTTTATAAAGAAAACTCAACATACTTGGAATATTTTTTATGAACTCAGAGTTTTAAAACATTTTTTATTTCTTCTACAAATAATAAATATTAATTTCATCCAAACTAATTCTTCATAATATCAGATTTAGAATAAGATTTGCTGAAACGAATGATGAATTTCCCTCAAAGTGAAAATAGAAAAACAAGGAAATGATTTAAGCCAACATCCTCATCCAAAAATTGTGAATCTGCAAGTATTATCCCATAACTATGTATTTGGTGCGTACCTTGGAATTATCTTATCTTCGGCTGGAACTTTGTAAATCTGTATTTGAAAATCACTTACCATTAGCTGTAATAAGCCTCTCATAAGTTGATTATTTACACATATCATGTACAGAAGTATCAGAAAACATTATTGATGTGTCTTTGTTTTTTTTTATAGAGCTTCAAATATTTCACACATAGGAACTTACAGGGTTACCTTGTGCACACAAAAGAGATGGGATATGTCGGGTCTGACTTTAGGTATCAAAATCTTATTAAGCTAAGGATGCAGTCTGACATGCATTTATTTGGCTGGCAATGCTGTCTGAAATAGGTCCTAGCTTCACTGTATGCTTTACTCTCCATATTGTACACATCTGGTTTGGGGTCACTTATGATTGTTGTTAAGCTATAACTGCTGTTGAAATCAACATTCATCAAATAATGGATTGTCTCAAAGGCTGTCACCACCATGCTGCTTCTGTGATCAACAAGAACACCCAAAAGCCTGTTTGTTGGTTCTAGGTTAGAGTTATGGCTTGTTTATTGCAGGTGTCTGTCTTCATGAGTTTTAAAACTGTCCAAGGGTGCTGGTGTCCAGCTAAGTAGTTTATTCTGTGTCAGCTTAGACTGACTGAGAGGTGAATATTTCTGGCTTTTCTTTGTACCAATAGCTACACTTTCATTCCTTTTTATTCTACCTTTCTGATCCTGTGATGAGGTTGTTTAAACTGTCATGACGACATTTTTATACAGTTAAGCTGTAAGTTAAATATGTTAAATAAATAAGTTAAATACAGTCAAACTGAATAAAATTAGATCACTCTCAGTATAAGTTTCTAATAGAACACTTACTTAAGAACCCCATCTCTATTACATAGTTAGATGTCTTTTTATGATAATGTATGAGTGATACAGTCAGTTGCCTCACTTCAATTTCCACTTACTGTGTGCACAGTTGGGAAGTGTTAATTGCTAGGGCCTTAGTCTGTGTTTGTGCCTTTGTGTCCAGGGTCTGGGTTTATGCCTTTGTGCCTAGGGTCAGAGTTTAAGGAGGAGTGGAAATAACAATGATGGAAAAGAACTGATCCTTAAAAATCTTGATCCATCAAAATCCATGGAACAAAATAAGACACCTCTAACGATGGAGAGGGTGGTAGCTTTATTATCTTTGAATGGTCATAGAGATTGCAGCAGGGAGGTTCCTGATGACTGGAGAAAAGCAATTGTACTGTACTCAAAAGTAAAAAGGAGCACACTACAGAGAACTTCAGGCTATTCCCTGAGAAAATCATTAAACAAGTCTGCTTGAAAGCCACTTTTGGGTGCATGGAGAAAAATGAGGTAATTCAGAACAGTCGGCATGGATTTGCTGTGGGCAAATCCCCTCAGTAACTTGATCTGAATTCACTGTTGACTCTACTTTGAACAGGTTGGACTAAAGACCTCCCGGGATCACTTGCAACCTGAATGACTCTTTTTCTCGATGACAGAGACTGGATTTCAGCTGAGGAGGGTCATCAATGGGAATCATAACTTCCAGCTGAGAAATTATGATTCTTTACACTAGCTGATCCTATGTACATGAACAAAGTAAGGAAGCACTTTAACAATTCAGGAAATTTACATGGTAATTTTGCCTTAGTTTGGTATTTACAAAGCTTTAAGTAATACCAGTTTAGTGAGTAGTTTCAAACAAACATTTTGTTATATGTATACCTTAGGAAGAGAATCCAGTGCAAAATTACACTTTATGTTGACTCTGTGCTCTTGTTTTTAAAGCTAATTCAAAGAAGTTTGCAAAATTTCCACTTACAAACTAAATTAGCTACAGGAATAACATTTACTAAGAATAAGGTGAAGTTTAAAAAGATATAGTTGTCCAGGACCACACCCAGATGGCTTTTGAATATCTTCAAGGAGGGAGATTCCACAACCTCCTTGGGCAACCTGTGCCTGTGCTCAATCACTCTCACAGTGAAAGCATGTTTCCTCATATTCAGAGGAAATCTCCTGTGTTTATTTTTTCGCATCGCCTCTGACCCTTTCACTGGGCAATATCAAATAGGGTCTCGCTCAATTTTCTTTTACACCACCCCTTCAGGCATACATATACATTAATAAAATTCCTCCTCAGCCTTTTATTCTCCAGGTTGAACAACCTCAGCCTCTCCTCATTTCAGTTGATTCATTCTTTTAGTCATCTTTATGGTCTTTTGCTGGACTGTCTCCAGCATGTCCATTTCTCTTTTGTACTGAGGAGCCCAGAACAAGACACAACAATCCAGGTGTGGCCTCACCAGTACCAGGTAGAGGGAAAATATCACTTCTGTTGACCTGCTGGCAACACCCCTCCTAATGCAGCCGAGGACACGATTCACCTTTGCCAAAAGGGCACATTGCTCGTTCACGTCCAACTTGGTGTCCACCAGGATCCCTGGGACTTTTATTACAGTGCTCCTTTCCAACCAGGTGTCTCCCAGCATGTACTCGTGCCTAGGATTGTTCCTCCCGAGGTGCAAGGCTTTGCGCTTCTCATTGATGAACAACATGAGGTCCCTGTCAGCCCATTTCTCCAGCTGATGTGTCTCTGGATGGCAGTACAAGCCTCTGGTGTGTCAGTGACTTCTCCCAGCTCAGTGTCATCTGCAGTCTTGCTGAGGGTACGCTGTGCTGCATCATCCAGGTCATTAATGACATTGTCAAGGGTCCTTAAATGCCTCAGGATGAGTTGTTCTGTTCACTGCAGATGCCTATTTCTGTTCACCAGCTATGGAGAACATCTGTTCTTACTGACTCTGACTTAGGCATCTAAATTAGTTAGCTTGGTTGCTAAAACTAGAGCAGATTACTCTGACCTGAAGTAGACAATCTGGATTTTAAAGAAGTAAAACATTCTGACCTCTCAATGGCTGCACACATCCAACAACTCTGAATAATCGGGTTAAGAGAATTATGCCTAGTGTCATGAATTTTTTTTCTACAGCACCCATCACATACTTCTTACTATCGTTTGAAATTACTCACAATGAAACCTACACCACCCTTTTTAATGAACTATTCATGATTTGTTTGTTCTCACTGTTTGATTTATTTGTTCTCACTCTTTGGTCATGTTCTTTTTATACAGCTCTTCTGCTTCAGCAAGTCAGAATCTTCTGGAACAGCTTTAGCTATACCCTGTATTTGCACTTTTCTGTATTACCTGAATGTGGTTACACTTTCACTTCACTACGTGCAGAAAAAGTCACATTTTGACAAAATTCCATCATCCTTCTTTTAAGTAATGTCTATATTCAGTGGTAAGAACTATTGCTAATGTCAAGTTAAGGTTTCCTGGTATTATCACCTTTCAGAGTGTAGCAAAATCAAAACCCTAGATAACCAGTGAAATGCAGTTGAGAAACAGGCAAATACACATTTAATTTTTCTTCCAATGAATGCAAAAACAAAACAAAAAAACCCCAAACAACCTACAGTATTTGACTTTTGTGGGTCTTGCAGGTAATATAGGGAATTGAGGGAATAGTCAGAAAAAGGAGGATTGCTAATACTCCTATTTCATTTGTCCAATGCATGCTTTGCTAGCTGTTCTCACTAATACCTTTTGAGCCAGAAAACTGCCATGTGCCTCCACTGGTAGGAGGTATGAGAATGCATCAAGGATCCATTCCACCTGACTTTAGAGACTTAACTGAATTATCTAGGCTAGAAGCCAAGTGTTTGCACATCCCTCTATAATCCACACATAGTGAGATGCCTACTGAAATTCTGGGTCACCCTTTGAAAATATCTTTCTTTGTTGACTATAGAGGCATTTCAGAGTCACTGTACACCACCATGCACTTAGAATTTAAGCTAAAAATCCAAAGGCAGGTGAGATGGACCAGGTCTTACTGCTGAAAGCAGATAGACTGAATCATAGAAGAGCAGGAAGGACGACTGTGTTAGCACTTTTGGCATTGGTTTTCCAGGAGGATAAGAGAAAGATTAGGTGTTTTCTTTTTTTAAGAAATAGGATTAATTAAAGCTGTTGTACTTATCATATACATTTGTTGTACTGCTGTGGACAGTTAATCATTCTGTAAAATAATTTTTAAGGCTCCATCTACTCAATGTTTTCTTATAATAGAATGGAAATAAAAGTCAAATTATAAATTATATGGAGAGTGAGCTGAAAGGTCACAGAGAGAAATTACAGGTCCTAATTCTCAAAAGGTGAAGTTAAATGTTATGTTGATAAACTAACTTTAAATGCATGGCAGATGATCTTCTATTCATCCCTTCTACCATCTTCAATATTTTGTCATACAGAAGGGCAGGGTGCACCTAATTCATATCAAGTAGCAACATATTCACCCATGACAGATAATGTGTGTTCTCTTCACTGATTGATCTTGGTCAGTCTGTTATTTTATCTTAAGAAGAAATTGAGTGGGTTAGATAGGATGTTTTGGAGGGAGATTATGCATTTCCTGAAGGCCAACTGGGCACCCTCAGAAAGCAGAGGTTGGAGACTGCTGAGTGTAGCAATAGCAAGAGAGAAAGAAAAGAGTTATGGGAAGGAGGTGGACACCATAAGTTCAGCAACAAAGAGTAATGTGAAGAACAGAACAATAGTTACCCTTCTTGGCTCACAGCACCATTAGCATAGTATTAAAGGCAACTCCTTGAATCCAGGGGTTCCTGTGGTAATTAGTTGTCTGTGTTCTTTCTTAATTGGTTTGCTGTGCCTATGAAGCTCCACCTTTTTAATAAACATATGTTTCTTGTAAGAGCTAAAGAGTAAATTTAGTGAATGATCTTTTAAGAATATTTTCCTTTTTACTTTTCTGAATCATAGTTGAGACATAGTTGAAAATAAAAGCAAGTATGTAAAATTTATTCACCTGTCATTTGGGAATTACAGTCTACAAAAAGAATTAAGCTTACCCACTCTTTATTTGCACTATACTACTGCCAAAGAGGATGTAGGTGCCAGAATGACAGATCAGTTAGGGATAGTCTTTGCTTACTTGTTCCTGATAATCAAGAAAAACTGGTTTCTGTGAAAGCAGAATGCTAAAACTGAAAACCAGTTGCAAAATAAATATTTTATTTTTTTATTTTTATTTTTATTGCCATATACTTTTTTGGCATAAATATAATGCACGAGATCTTCCCCCCATCTCCCCGGAAAACCACGACAACAAACCCCAAAATCCACAAGAAAATACCAACATACTCTGGTCTGTAGCTTCTTAAGGTATCTAGTAGCAACCACACATCACAAATTCTGTCAAATGTGCAAATCTGATGAACTGAAGTATGCAATGTATGAGGTTGTCTTTGTTGGTGAATCTCCAGCAAGGAATATCCATGAACAGCCCAGCATTCCCTGAAGACTTCAGAGGGACAGACCTTCTTCATCTACCACTGAAGGGCCAGAAGAGCTGAAGAGAAAGGCTGGCAAATTACGTCCTTTATGTCCTGGGTAGGGATCATCTGCACATGGCAAGGTGCCCCTCAAGAGAGCTCAGAAGAGTTGTTCATCTCGCAAAAGAAGGACTGTCCAATGTGTCCTTTCCACACCAAGAATTCTGAGACCTGAAGGAGGCTGACAGCAGGATCTCCCTGTTTAGGAGTGTGGCAGCAGAGGTATCAGTACAACAAACAGAAGTAGTAAAAAACTCAATTCAAAATTAAACCAACAACAATGACAACAGCAAAACCCTCCCTGCAATATTCATTCTTCTGTGAGATTTCGTTTGTTCTAAAAACAGTGTTGATAATTCAGGGATGTTTTAGTTACTACTGAACAGGGCTTACACAGCGTCAAGGAATTTTCTGCCTCTTACCCCACCCCTCCAGTGAGATGGCTGGGGATGCACAGGGAGTTGGACACAGGCAGGACAGCTGATCCCAGCTGACCAAAGGAATATTCCATACTGTATAATGTCATCTTCAACAATAACAGCTGGGAGAAGAAAGAGGAAGGGAGACACCTGAACTTATGATATTTGTCTTCCCGAGTCACTCTTATGCATGATGGAGCCCTGTTCTCCAGGCAGGCTGAACACCTGCCTGCCCATGGAAAGTGGTGACTGAATTCCCCGTTTTGCTTTGTTAGTGAATGCAGCCTTTGCTTTTCCAATTAAATTGTCTTTATCTCAACTAGTGTGTTTTCT
This sequence comes from Corapipo altera, assembly GCF_003945725.1. Lineage (NCBI taxonomy): Eukaryota > Metazoa > Chordata > Aves > Passeriformes > Pipridae > Corapipo > Corapipo altera. The sequence continues at coordinate 68,301,402 of NW_020884872.1, forward strand.
CACTTTAACCATTTCAGTTCTCTACCCCACCCCACTGTGAGAAGGGAGTGAGCAGCTGTGTGGTCTTCAGCCACTGGCTGGAGCTAAGCCATGAAAAGTGCTTAAGAAAGTAAGAGGTTTTCAATCACAGCAGAACTCCCAAACTGTACCACCTTTCTTGTCTTAACATATCATATTGCAGAATTTGTATGCACAGAAGACAGTGCAAGGCAATGCTTGGATCTGGGGGGTTCAAGGCTTAAGTCTGGATTTCAGTTTAACCTATTTAGGTTCAACTTAATTCATATCCTTGATCTCCATCCACTGTTATTCTATAATTGATAAAAATTTGTTAAATTTTATTGATTAGTTTAATGAATTATGAAAGAGAGGATAAATAGCGTTATTGCTTCATTTTGTATTTATTTGATATTGAATTGGATAGTACCATTTTTATTTGGTACATTAGATGTTTGCGTTTTAAATGTTACCAGTGACACCAATTAGAGATACATCCTGTCATAATAGACACTGTGCAAATATTACTTCCTAGAATAAATGGGTTTTATTTGCAAGAGAAAATTCTAGTGTTTTTTACAGTTGCACAGTCTTGAACATAAATGAAGAAGAACTTAGGCACAGGGGCAGTTTTGTGTGACATGAGAACTGAATTTGTCTTTTGAGACCTGGGAATGTAAAATGAAACTTGCAACTGTCTGTGCTTCATATGAAGCGTAAACTAGCCTTTAAAATGTAAACCACCTTTTTAACTATAAAACAACACTGATCCAAATTTTTTTTTTCAGATGAACAGGTACAAAGGGCTTACCCACTCTCTTTGGATTTTCTTGCATCTAAAGCTGGTATTTGTCTTGTTTACTGACTATCAAGAGAATACAGGCAAGTAATTTTCAATGTTACTAATTCCTAAACACCCTGTGAATGTTGATACCACCATACATTTATATGACTGTTAATTCTCTGGGTGAAATTTTAGCATACTGAAGGTAATATTCCTGCCTTAATTTGATCCTTGCGGTTTGCTATGTATGAGATTATTTTTGTTTATATCCCTTGTGAATTCTCTTACAGTCTCTTGCATTATATGTAGAAACAGACTATGAAATTTCTACCTGTTAGATTTCATCTGTTAGAATCTGAAATCAGAGAATGGCCTGTGTAGGAGATTATTTAGAATAGAATAGAATAGAATAGAATAGAATAGAATAGAATAGAATAGAATAGAACAGAATAGAATAGAATAGAATAGAATAGAACAGAATATTTCAGTTTGAAGAGACTTAGAGTGATCATCTAGTCCAATCACCTGACCACTTCAGGGCTGACCAAAAGGTAAAACATGTTGTTAAGGACATGGTCCAAATGCCTCTTAAACACTGACAGGCTTGGGGTGTCAATCACCTCTCTAGGAAGCCTGTTCCAGTGTCTGACTACCCTCTCAGTAAAGTAATGGTTTCTAATTTAAAATCTAACCCTGACTGACACAGCTTTGAAATATTCCCATGTGTCCTGGCACTGTACACCAGCGGGAAGAGCTCAGCACCTCCCTCTTCCCCTCTTCAAGAATCTGTAGAGAGCAACAAAGTCACCCCTCAGACTCCTTTTCTCCAAACTAGCAAACCCAGAGTACTTTGCTGCTCCTCATAGGACATGCCTTCCAGCCCTTTCCCCACCTTTGTTGCCCTCCTCTGAACACATTCAAGGACCTTCACATCCTTCTTAAACTATGGTGCTCAGAACTGCACACAGTGTTCAAGGTGATACTGCAGCAGCACTGAATATATTGTGATAATCACCTCTTTTACCTGGCTGGTGATGCTGTATTTGACACACTCTACAATACAGTTTGCTTTCCTGTCTCCCAGGGTACAAGATTGACTTGTAATGAGCCTGTTATCAACCAGTACCACCAGATCCCTATCTGTAGGACTGCTCTCCAGCAACTCCTCTCCCAATTTAATCTTGTGACTGGTGTTACTCCATCCTAGTGGCAGAATCAAGCATTTGCAATTGCTAAATTTCGTGCCACTGATGGCTGCTAAATGCTCCAGTCTCTCTAGATCCCTCTGCAAGGCCTCTTGCTGCTTGAGACTCAGTAGCACCTCCCAGTTTGTTATCACCAGCAAACTTGTTAATGGTGCATTAAACTCCCGTGTCCAGATCATTGATAAAAATATTAAACAGAACCAGACCTAGAATTGACCCCTAGAATTCTGCTGGTAGCCAGTTGCCAGTCAGATGTAACCCCATTCTCTACAGTCCTTTGAGTCCTGCCCTTCAGCCAGTTCTTCACTCAGTGCACCATGTCCAGAAGAATGCCGTAAGGGACAGTATCAAAAGTCTTATTACAACCCAGAAAAAATGTATTCACTAAGTTCCCCTCATTCACTGGGTGGGTGACCTTATCATAGAAGGACATCAAATTAGTTAAACAGAATTTTTCCTTAAGGAACCCATGTTCGCCATGCTTGATGATAGAGTTTTTTCTTTAAATGTCATTCAATAGCACCCAGTATGATCTTCATAATTTTTCCAGGAATCAAGGTTAGACTAACAGGTCTATAGTTCTCTGGGTCTACCTTCATGGCCTTCTTGTAAATTGGAATAATATTGGCAACTTTCCAGGGACCTGAAATTTCAGAAAACATTAAGAATTTCTTTACATTTATTTTTTAGATACCCACAAATATGAACTTGGAAGAAAATTCTTAAAGGTAAACAAGCTTCTCTTATATTTTAATACACATTCCAATATTCATTCCTGCCTGATGGGAATGTCAGTGGAGATAGCAAATGCTATGCCCTATATAAGAAACTCTCTATAATCCACTAAGAAATTAACTGAAACTACAAAGGTACAGAACAATTTTCAGATATACAGCAGCCATTGTTTCCAAACTTTGAATAAGTGCCCACTTGCTCTTTTAGAAGACAACGTGTTAACAAACATTACTTACCAGAAAAAAACTTTTTAGAAATGTTTAATGCAAGAATAATCTCTCTGATATTCTCTCATTTCTTTACGAACATTGTCAGTAAATTAGACAATTTACCTTAGATTATTTTAGGTTAAATTCTATGCGTAACTTATCTAGAAATCCCTGTATAACTCTTGTGCTCCTTGAATATATAATCAGAGCAGTCTAAGCAGAAGAAAATCTGGCCTCTGTCAGTACTTTCTGTACAAAACAATATGATGGTGAATATAGCAATTGTACATTCCAGCATCTTCTTACCTCTATTTTATAAACAGCTGTATTTAGAGAGGCTTCATTACTTCCTAATTATACTTACTTCCCCCAGTTTCTTCCTCATTAAAAACCGAGTAGTCAGTACCTCAGCAATTATATCATCATCACTAATTTTCTTCCTCTTCACTTTTAAATTAGGTTCTTTTACTCTAGTTTCTTTTTTTTCTCTCTGCATACAGATGCAATTCTTCTTATTTTTGTTTCTTTTGCCTAATGATATTTTTACTAATAATTATTTGTTAAGCATTAATGTCGTGGTCAGGAATGATAAGACTAAGTTCTTGATTTTGTACAAAGAGAAATCAAGAATCAAGTTAAAAGACTGAAGCAGAACAATTTTAATCCAAACTTTCAGCAAAGCAAGCCTGCTTTAATCCTGGATACTCCTTGTCCTTTGTGACCTCTTTGGTTTTCAAGAGACATTCAGGAAACAAAGCGAATCTAGAATACTGAACATGAAAGATCCACTATTCAGATGATTCTGACATATTTACTAAATACTGTATCATGGCTAAAAGGGAGGCAAAGGACTTCCGTGCCTCTATTACAGCAACTAAAAAGACAACTGTGAGCAGATTTCCTCTAGCTCACATATAGCCCTGGTGGCGGGGTGCCCAAAGCATCCTAGGTGTATTTTCCAGATCCAAATGAATTAAGTCTGTATATGCGGGTCTGAAATTATTTTACATGCACAAACATAAGGAATACACCCAATATTATTTCCAGTCTAGCTGTTGTACAGAAGTAATAAAATTACTGTCTTATAATTTTGGTATGCTATAGGATAGTATGCATAGTATTTAATCTTCAAAGGCCTCAGTCAAGATGAGGACCTCAGAATAGCAGATATACTATGAAATACAAACAGTCATACAATTCCTATTCCTTAAAAATCATGTGTTCAGGTAAACACAAAGCCCTAAATATTTCTTGAGTAAGATTTATACGAAATATTTTATATGAAAATGTATTTCATGGCTACCTTTGTAATTTTATTCCTTTTAATTTGAGATTTTTCTGGCAATTTTTTTCTAGTCCTTCCCATGGGTCTCCTGTTCCATTTTGTTGAACAGCTTTTCTGCTGACACAAGGTTATTTCCTACCTGTCTCTTTCTGTTCACATGCTTTTGGTGTATTTCTTTGTTCTTGTTCAATATCTCCTGCTGCTGTCTAGACTTTTCCACAGACTAGGGGCTGAGGAAACTGTTTCATTAATTCCATTTTCCTACAAATGCTCCTTTGCATATCCCTAGCGATGTCTGAAATATTCTCCAAACTCCTCTCTCTGGTGACAGCATGCAGTTATGCCGGCCTTCTCCAAAACATTCCTGCTCTTTAAAGTAGTAAAGTAGTAGCTCTTTAAAGTTAAGTGATTCTCCATAGCACCATGCTGCTTCCTTCAAAGATCCTTTCTTCTGTGCCTGCCATCCCAGCAGATCATATATTTACTCTGCTCCCATTTGCTGTCATTCACTGAACTCTCTTATTAATGTAATGTTTCCTCATCGGTTTGTGGTTTTCCCACATCTCCCAAGTGCCTTCTAAATAGGAAATCAGTATGTGCTTTAAAGGTCATGCGAAGTTCAATTTTGGTATTATCAATAGCAAGCCTGCTTTCCTGTCCAAAATATCTGATGAACAGACTTTTTCACTTTCATTCTTACTCTTTTGGACACTCAAAGTTTTGATCACACTAGCTCTTTACTATGTCTTTTTATCACTTCCTTCAGGACTGATGCTGAGTGTTTCACTTGGGCTCCTCTTTCTGATGACTAGCTCTCTTTGTTTAACCCATACACATTTCTTGCATCAACAGCTAATCTTAAAAGCCTTCCATGGAAAAGGAGAAAGACTGCAACAGGCAACAGCATTTGCCAGACTTAGATTTATTTTCTGATCTGCCAAATAACATGCATTTCACGTCTCTAGCAGCCCTGCTGAAATGCTAGACATTCATCAGGGCTGCTGACATTACTCAATAGTTTTTCCTTTCCTTTAGCATCCTCCTTTCATCCAGTCATGTGTTTTTTTCTACCTTCTCTTTCACCAGTCTTACAGTGAGCAACCATGGGGAAGCGACAAGCAGATGAAGAGCAAGGATAGAGAAAGAGAGAGAACACTAGTGTCTCCCATACCAGGGCTCCTATTTTCAATCCTAGTATAGTGGCAACCCAGCTCTTGAAAACAAATGCACGATCCAATACCATGTACTCACATATGCTCATGCCAACACCCTACGACACCTGCAGATGTCCTATTGCAATTCTTGACACTCTGGTATTGCTTAAACCTGCCTGATGCACTGAGATCTTCCATAAACCAGTCACTGCTCTGTCCTACACCACTGTCTACTGCAACTAACCCAGCTTCCCTCATCCTTCCTTCCCTAACTATTCTTTCAGTCTCCTGCACGATCCAGGCTCATACGTCTACATTATTCCTCTTTTCTTCAAAGAAAAGTTGAGACTGTGAAGGCCATAATAGCTTTCATTGTTCTGGAATGTGGAGATTTGCTGTGCTTAAATCTCCATTCTTATCATTAGCCATGGCTAAGAGAGCAGGGGATTAATAATCTTAATTTTTGTGGAAGAACAAAGATGGAACTGCAAAACTCAGCAATTGTACCCATCTCCTTTTTTACTCGTATTTTTTAATTTCCCTTCATTCCCCTGCTGCCACCTATATTTCACCCCACAGATTCTGCCAATATCTCCTGCGAAAAGACTTACTACAAAGACATTACTCCTTCTCTGCTTCTATTACTTATGTGGAAGATGAGTCACTGTACAAACATTATAAGATTAGCATCTTGTCCTCTCTCAGCCTACACTGTGAAAGTCAATATGGTGGCCATTATCCAGATTGTGTGAGTTGTGCCAGGAAAAAACCAATCAGTCTCTTGCCAGCGCTCTGTGTTGCAGGTTTATTACACTGATCCTTTCTTCTGAATGTCATAAATATGACATGTTGCTAACAATTTTTGTAAAGAAAGAAATAACACAGTGCTATTGTTCTGTACTAGTGCACCTGTACTCTTAAGGGTTCTTTTTTATTTATACAAACATCAATAAATAATAAATCATCAGGAAATATTCAGTCATAATTCAAATTCTAATGGACAACACTGAAAAACTGAGCACTGCATGTTTGTACACACATTCCTGTTATTTACCAAAGTGGATCTTCCTTGACACTACTTCTCATATCAGCAAATCGGAAAAAATAACACTTGCCTGAGAATAAGCACCTCTTAGATGGTTTCTTATTCTTAAAGTTAGAAGTGCACCTTATTGTTTATCATAGTAATGTACTTTCTGATAAATTGATGATACATTTTGTTGGTAAAATCAGCCTGAATTTCTGAAGGATTTGATTAATGAGATACTAGAACACCTTTCTCTGTTATCTTTTTATTTTTTGTAACAATTTAAAAACCTGCTTTTATAGCGGATGGAAAGTAGATGATATTTTAAGGAATGGCATAGACTTTTATATGTTCTATATGTTTTGCTTTCCCATCTACAAATATATTCATAAGGTTACATATTTTTTTTTTTTTTATTTAAAGATGAAAAAGAACAATTGCATCCAACTCAAAATCCAGGAAACCTAGATTCTTGGTTCTTACATTTGTGAGACTACATTTATTTTTTATACAAATAATTCTTATTGGGTAAGAATGAAATTATTTGCAGGAAGTAATGTCTTTAGAAGCTGAAATGTCTCAGCAACTTATGGAACTGGATATTTAAAATTTTGTCCAAACAGAACCCTTTCTCATCTAATACTTTATCTCCAAGAAAATTTTGTTTATATGTACACAATCATTTACACTTCCTTTTGATAAGTTGAATATCTTCAGTCTGCAAGTAAAGGGTACTTGCCTAGCTCTGAATAATATGAGTCATATTTCTTGTTCCTATTTTAATTTTTCTACAGTTTTTGGGGGTGTAAATACAAGAGCAACATGCAATATTCTAGTTTGGTAATGTATAATGAGGGAAAATATAATCTCTCAACTCCTCTCAAATACTGTCCTGCATTTACACTGACAAGTGATGTTAGGATATCATTCTGAGCTGCTTGTCCACAGTGACTCTTTATTTTTCGAGTTGTTGTTTTTTGGTATATAGTCCTCATTCCACATCTTTGTCAAACGTTATTCCTTAGATGGATGTTCTTTAATAAGTAGTATGAGTATGGCTTTCCAAAACTATTTATCAATATTAATTATAAATCATAATTTGAAAATTATACCTGCAATATTATATGATTTATTCACATTAATTTCTGAAAGCACAGAAGTCACACCTCATATTTAGTAATGTCTCAACAAACTGCAGCCAATTCTGAGTTAGTGGAACCTCAGGGTCACAGTTTAAGGGATTAATCAACGATGTCGGCTTAAAAAAATTTTACATCCTACATGCCTGTTTTTTTCCCAGCCACACACAGGAACATGCTGCTCTTTATATTTTGTCAATTGTATCAGTGAATTCATATGGGGTTAAGATTACTCAACCCATTTTGTAAACTCAGAACCATGACTAAAATAGGCAGCAAGAACTTCTTAAGACGACTTTCCTCTCAAAGCCACAGTATTGTGGAATTGACAATTCCTACCTTATTTAACATATGAATTATTGATATTTCATACTTTTTAAAAAAACAAATGTGATACCAGCACATAAACTGCACCGATGGATAACAAATGTCAGCTCTTTTAGTTTCACAGAAGCCCCAGAGAAATCCTTCATGGCTAAAAGGCTTGTTCTACACTGAGACATATTAACAAATTAACTTGTGTAAATTTGGACTGGCAGTGTATTATTAACCATGTGAATATATAAAGGATTTTTAGCTTAAATATAATACCTTTCATGGGTGCTAGAAAATATTTCCTCTCTTCACTAAGAACAGGAAAATACATATTTAAAGGGTTAATAAGTGAAAAGGAAGACTAAATGATGAAATTATGCATTACTATGGTATTTCATGTTCCCTATAATGTGTTAATGGTTTCCTAGTAACAAAGATAAAGTATTACTATATATTTGAAATGGGATAGAATACTGTCTACTGTAATTAGCAACTATTCAGCTTCTTAGAAAATTGAGACCATGAATGCCTACTTCGTTTGTCTGCACCTGATTACTGAAGTATAACACATAATTTAGAGTTGTCTTTTATTCTATTTGCATCTGAAATACTATACGTTCAAATGATCTGAGAAGTTAAACTGCCACAGATAGCCTCAGTAAATGATGTGGAAGTAGCTCCTCTTCCTTAAACTATCATAAAATTTTTGGCATAAGTAATTTTAGATATATATGTGAATTATAATACACATGAGGTATTATATCAAGCTTAAAATATTCTAACCCACTTAGAATGTCTCAAATTAAATGCAATATATAAGTGAATACTTCAGTTTTCTTTCATTTGAAAGCAAATTAAGGGCTTGCAAGAAACAATCTCATTCTGGGTATTTCTATATATATGACGTAGGTAAAGCTCAACTTTGTTGAGAGTAGAAGTTCTACTCTGTTTTCTCTGGCAGAATGGTGTTAATATTAACATTTTATGCTTTACAGCATCATAGTACATAAGTTTGAGAAAGAAATATCCAGAAGTGAAACAAGGGCATAAGGATAATTCTGCTTTTGGGGTTTTAAGAGTAAAGTCCTTCCTTCCTACTGATAAAAGGTCTTATAAACTGTGATCTCATTGTACTATAAAATGTGTCTGCATTTTCAGCAATTTTGCATTTTTGTCCATAGCAAACTGAGCACAATGATTTCTTCATACTTCAAATTCTAATCTTCTCCCTAATATGTCCTGCTATTTACACAGACTCGTAGTTATAATGTCACAGACTATTAAATTATCTTTATCATTAACACTCTAGTGACTAGACTGTGCACAGCTTTGGCATAGTGACCACACTAAACAAAATTCCCAGAATCCAAGGCAGTATCTATTGTTCTTTACTCCCTTGAAAATGCTTCTCATTTATTTTTGCTACTGTTTACACAGATTCTGTGGCATGTTCATTTGTTTACCAATATATCTGTAAGGAAGGAGTAGAAACTTGTTATTTGGAAATCCCAGAAATTCTCAACATTGGCACTATATCAAAGGCTAGTCTATTTGAAAATACATTTTTGTTCATGATAAAATAGAGGATCAGGACGGATGATACAGACACACTAACATATGACTGATGAGGATAACTGAGACAGCAAAAAGCTTTGTCAGCTGAGGCTTTGCTTTCATGGTTTGTCTAGACTCAAAGTCCCATGCAGGAGACTCAAACTGACTAATACTGACTGTATCTGAATGATAAACCTCCATGACATTATAATTACATTTTTGTGATATCCAGGAGAGGCATTTGCCAATGATGTGCCATATAAGGAAAGCTTGGAATCAGGCTTTTTTTAGCCAACTGTTTCATATTTTGCTATGTGACTGTGGAAAGAATGGCAGATTGCATTACCATGATAAACTTTGCATAAATAGAAAAAAAACGAAGTGAGCTATACTTTTTAACATACCAAGTTTTGAGAAAACTGTGAGACTGAAGGGAAAGTAATTGTCTGTGGAGGAGTTCAATTCAGTTGATGAAATCAAATGGCTTTTTGCCCTGTGCTTATTTGCTACTTATTGTTCAAAAAGGTAAAGTTTTCACATAAGATACTTTCATTACTCTACTGTAGAGGTGTTGTTTGTGAGGGTTTTTTCCTAATAAATACAGCACTTCTGTTAGTATATGCAGCATAGTCTTCTCTTTATACCCACATGGACTGAGTTTTCTACCTGAAAAATTCTCTATTAATTTTTCAGTAGTATAGCAAAACGCTAACCTCCTGTGGTGGACGACTGTTTTGACATAGTAGGATGTATTTCATTTTCTTGTGTACACACCGTTTTAATTGTAAGATTGCAGAGACTGAATGCTTGCATTTTGTCCTCCATCTTTTTTTGAATCTCCGAATCAACATGTATGAAACAGTAGGCCACGAGCATTCTGAAGCATCAGATGTGTCAAAAGTTCATGTGATCAATAAAGAATTCAAATTACTCAAATGCTGACCCCCTTTGACAAGATATACCTTAAGTCATGGATGGAAGTTACTTGAGGAAGGGAGGCCAGAAGTCTACTGAAGGAGCATCTGAACTCATTAAGTTGAATGTCAGATGAATACTGCAGTATCATTGCAGTTGGATCCACTGAACGTTGGATCAGACATCTCCCCAGTTTGCAGATGTGCAGGTTTGGGCTGGGTAGGGTTAATTTTCTTCACAGTGGCTAGTATAGGGCTATGTTTTGGATTTGTGTTGAGCACAGGGTTGCTAATATAGTGATGTTTTCATTGCTGAGTAGTGCTTACATAGAACCAAGGCCTTTTCTGCTTTTCTTACTGCCACACTGGTAAGGAAGTTGAGGGTGCATGAGAGGTTGGGACTAGACTCAGACACGACAGGTGACCTAAACTGACCAAAAGGATATTCCATATCATTTGACGTCATGCTCAGTATATAAAGTTGGAGGAAGAAGTAGTGGGGGGGGGTGATGCTTGGAGTGATGGTGTTTGTATTCTCAAGTAACGGTTATGTGTGATGTGGCCCTGCTCTCCCGGGGATAGGTAAACATGTGCCTGCCCATGGAAAGCAGAGAATTAATTTCTTGTTTTTCTTTGCTTATGTGCATGGCTTTTGCTTTTCCTCTTAACTGTCTTTATCTTAACCCGTAAGTGTTTTCTAGCTTTTACTGTTCCAGTTCTCTCCCTGATCCTGCTAGTGGGGGAGTCAGCAAGTGTCTGCGTAGGTCTTGGTGGCTGGCTAGGGTTGAGACTTGACAACAGTGAAAGATTTAAACAGCATGCCTATGTATTATTTCCATTTTTCAGAATGCTCTGGTGTAGAAAGTTTTCTTCCTTTAGGAAATCTCTAATGTGAGAATATTACTGGTTATAGTGCATATCTCCTGAGTGTGTTAGTCCTCTAAAGTACTGAACAGCATGTATTAATTAAATGTTTTTGATTGACTACTCTGAATCATCATCTCCTAAGAGTAAGCTTGATATACTTGAGATTAAACTTTTCCTAGTTACTGACTGAAGAGCAATAAGGAATATCTTGAATAGATTTAGTCTTTGTGCACAGCCAAAGCCTTAGAGTAACTTTTTGAAAAACCACACTCAAAAGTCTATTTCAAGTTTTGCATACAGTCTGACGAGTTAAAGGACTCGGAAAGAACTTGATAATAGTATGTATGCGAACATGTCCATGTATTGTGACAACTTAGGGTCAAGTCATTCAATGGGTAGAAAAACACTCTAACAAAGGGAGGTACAAAATATTTTTCACAATCTGAAATGCTGGAAAAGTTGTTCTTTTCATCATTCAATAGCTCTTTGGTTTTAAAAATATCTCAGGTAAGGCAGATGAGCCTTGAGAGATTTCATATTATTTTGTTGAAAGAAAATCGAAAGAGTGGAGTGGAAGTTTCACTTTGACATCCACGGTGTGTATTTTTCAATAATCAGATTGTTGATCCTTTTTGTGTATAAGGTAACAATGAGAACTATTTGTACAAATATCCACTGATATGTCCAAAAAGAGTTTGGAAAAGATACAGGATGCCGGAGCATATATCACAGTGTTCTGCTGAAGTCTCCAGATACTAAAAGTCTGTTGTGCTTGAAGTGGTGAAAATTTGACAAAGAAATCCTACACATATTCTCACTTGGGGGGAATCCATTTTAAGCATTTTCAAATCTATGCCGTCAAGTAATTCCTCTCTCAAGTCAATAAAGTCTCCTAATTCCCACCTTTTTCCAGGAAGGGAAAGCAAGGTGCCACACTCCTTATGGTAGGAGTCAGTTTCTGACTTTTTTTCCCCTTTCCAGTCAGTTTTCATAATTGTTCCTTAGAGCAACTAGGCTTCACAGATGTGGTGTCTCTTCTCAGTGGGTGACCCTTTTATTCCTTTTGAGTCCTAGTGGGGAACCTAGGCAGTCAAAGCAGGCATTACATACAATTCTACTTCTGAAGTGGTAGCAATATGGTGAAACTGTATATAGACTTGCACACAATATTTCTAATTTCTGAATTAAAAGAATTTTAATTCCTTACATAAAATTCTAAAACTTTACATTATATTAAAATTACTCTTTATACCTGGTGAGGAGGAGCACAGATGCTAAAGTCATGAAAGCAGGATCTGAATGAGAATTCAGGAGTCTTTTTTAGACATACTCCAGCTATACCAAAATCATAAGTTATAGAATTTTTTCAGACTTACACCTTGAAGAATAACACTTAAAAACATTTTGTTATTTTTAATTTTTTTCTCTAATAATTTGTGTCCAGATTTGGAAACGAATTTTAATCAAAAGATATTAATTTAAACTTTCCTACGTTCGAATTTATCTACATTTTGTATTCCTTTTGTAAGTGTATTCATCATAATGGATTAATACAAAAAAATACTCTCTTCTTACTTTACAATACTGACTGTAGTGTTTGTTGGCCAAAGGTATCTCCATACAATTAGAATTAAAATAAAAGCACATGGATCCTCCTTCAATCACCTTCTTAGCACTGAAGTGGCTAAAAAGGTATAGATTAGGGTAACATAATAATTAGGTGTAACAGCTTCAAACCAGCTGGAGATGACTTGGAAATACAAAACATGAAATAATTTATTATAACACTGATTGTGCATTGCATGTCCCCCCCCCCAAAAAAAAAAAAAAGTATCACCAATGTTAATGTTTACATATATTTGCACATACCACTTACGTGTTTGTATAAAACTTGTTCCTCCAGTCATTGCTGGCTGTAGCTCTGAGTTGTTTTGGCAACAGAAAGGATCACTGCTAGTGTCAATAACTTTCTTGACACTGACAGGTCTTTGAGCTGGTAGAGTGTCAATGAGCATTCTATATACACAGTCACCTCTGTCAGTCAATTGCAAACCTAGTCTATAAAAGACCTTCCAAAATTTTTCTTGGGAAACATGTATAGACTTTCCAGGATTTAAGAAATACTGACTGTAAATAAAGTCAGCTGCAGTAAGTCCATAGTTATTAATCCATGAAGTTTTAGAACCAAATTGTATTTGCAAGTGAATACGATTTCTCAAAGTGATAGCTTATATTTTTTAATGACTTATACTATCTTACAGAATGTCCTTAATTTCCCAGACATAGTTTTATCAATATTGTATTTTTTCCCATGTAAGAATATCAGGTAAAATACTGTTTTCAGCTCAATAAAAACAAGTGACTGCATTAGAATCTGAGCTGGATATAATACATCTTTATTACTAATGCCTTTAAGCCATCTTCACCGTTAGCTGCTGTAAAATGAGTGTTTCTTCAGTGCTATCTAAACAGGTAAACTGTGCAAGTATCTGCTTGCTTTCCCCAAGACTAATTTTTTTCTCTTGTTTGACCTATTTGAAAGTTCCATGATTTTCCTTTCTGTCTCAAGAGGGTCTCAGAGATGTGAAAGAATGTGCATGTGGTATGAAGTAAAACCAAAATGTATCTTGTATCTTATCTTGCCCTGAAGGTGACCAGCTCATCATTGCATGATCACAACAGTGGTGGGATATGTCATTGGAAAGGCATAAGCAGAAGATGCACTCATATGAATAGTAGCTCTTTTTTCCCATCAGGATAATAGAGGGAAAAAGAAAGTCTCTGAATTGGACTAGCATGAAGACCGTATGTTTGATCTTGATTAGCTTAGATATCCAAGAATGCTCTTGTCATCCAGTGTTTGTTAGGAGACAGGTTTCTGTACTGCACAGCAGTAGCCACCTCTATTTCAGACTTGATGGCTGCATTCCCCAGCATATTGTGTAACAGTTGCAACAGCTGAACCCAGAGAATGCAAAGCTGTACATCATACTGCTCACATACTTTTCACATCAGTATCCACGCTCTGCAAAAATACTTTAAATATTTACAATTCTGTATGACAGCATCCCCCTTTTACTTCAGGATTCCACATGCTTCTAAATACCAATTTTCTTTACTCCATTTTCAGTTTTTTCCCCCTATTCCTGTCCCTCAAATACTGAGGGAAAATTGCCTTGCAGGGAAAGGAGAAAATTTGCTAAAAATCCAGATACAGATTCTTAAAAAAATCACATCAAGTTATAAGCCAGGCTAAATTTCTCTGACAAGGGCTTTATATACTGCAACTTGAATTCAAGGCAGCTCTGCAGCCAGCATGTAAACTTGGATTCCCCTGTTGTTAATATATGAAATATATTGGTCATATTAGTTTGGACTAGCACAAACTGACTGCTATCTTTAAAATAACCTAACTCATTCAATGTTTAAAACAGGGATGTTACATTTTGTTTGTCCCTCTTTGCTATGAGGCAGGAAGAGAACTTTTATCCATGCTTTTATTCATCCAATTTATTCGTTAGTTATTTCATACCTGAGCAAAAACTTAACTCAGTTAAGTTACTATAAACTCAGAGTACACAGATAACTGAAATGTAAGCAAATAACACCTCAAAATCCCATCATTTTTGTCTTAAAATTTGCAGGATTTTTTTTACATAGCTGTAAACCATTACTTGGTTACATTTCAATTTTTCTTAAATCCCATTTTCCTTAAATCCTGAATTCATGTCACTTTTGCAGTGAAGAGTAGAATGTTTTGCTGAATTTGGTAAATCCATGGACAGTTTTCCTAATTATACTGCATGTCTTTCAGCAATAACAAGAATTCATAGGTGTTATTTTTCTATATTTGTAGTTTGCTTTTATATGGATGATTAACTGCTTTAAAACGGATGTTTTCTGGGCACACATTTCCAGCATTAATCCAAATTTATGTCTTGTAGATAATGACATTTTTTTCTGGAGGCCCAGAGTGCATCTCACAGCATTGTTGGTGAAAAGATCAGATTCTTATAAATTCCTTTATGTACTAAATTCCATAGGTCCTCTAGGGCCTTCCAAATAAAAGCTTAATGAGCATTAATTCCCCTTTGATGAGAGAGACCACTGATTTCTTACAGATAAATAATTTCTGATATTAGCATGGATTCTTCAGTGTAATATCTAAACCAGGTTTTTCTGTCTAGAAAGTAAGTGTATCACAGGTTACCAAAAGCAGCTGTAAAAAAAAAAAGCAAATGGAGTTTG
Source organism: Corapipo altera (assembly GCF_003945725.1). Lineage (NCBI taxonomy): Eukaryota > Metazoa > Chordata > Aves > Passeriformes > Pipridae > Corapipo > Corapipo altera. The sequence goes on from NW_020884872.1 coordinate 68,316,835, forward strand.
CATTACTCTGCTATGTCCTGAATCAGTGCAAGGTGATGAAAGGGAAGAAAGCCCACAAGTGCTGCATGAGACTGGCTGAATATGTTCCTGGTGAATGAAACAACAAGACCCATAGGACTTCATGCAGCGTCTGCCTAGTTTTCTGCTGGAGGACGCCACCATACGAAATTCTGTCAGAGCAGATGTTGATTGTATAGCAGAAGGGTTGACCGAATATTTGAATAAAATCTTAGAGAGTGTCATGCAGACTGACCATCCAAATTTTTGCAGGTGGGCTGGGAAACATTTCAAGGTGAGTTAATCCTTTGTGTATGGTGAAAACACCACAATTCTGCACTTCAGAGCTGTGAAGGATGTGACTTACAGAAAAAGCTGAGATCTCCTATCAGCACTGGTGTCATTGACAGACTGTCACTCCTTCTAGAAGCAGACAGAAGAATCACTGCTATACCTGGAAGCATTGTCTTGAGTGACTGTGTCAGTTCATGCACACACATACTGGAGGCACTTTGTAGGTATAAATTAGAGCAGGTAAAAACATGAGGCAATCCATACATAGGTAATGCCATGGTACAGTATTGTCTGCCTTGACACACCACTGGCTTCAGCCTTTGGGTGGCAGGACAGGGTGCTGCACAGCAGCTGCCTGTGGACTGCTCCTATGCAATCCCCCACCAGGTCCAAAGTCATGTGCTATTGTGACAGAACTTCCTAGAACAAAGTGTTGATTAGGTATTAAAATCCTCTGTTGATTTGGTATTTGCATAATTCTGTATTTTGAATCTATTAAACCATTACCAGTCTTAATTAAACCATTATCATGCTTAATTTTCAATAACATAATTAGGGTTTGTTTACAGAAAAAAAAGATGATTAAAAAAATGTTGGCCCAGCTAAGGATGAGTACTGACTTTTTACTTTGAGACAAAAGGTACTCAGGTTTTAATATAGTTCCAATTTACTTTCTTTTAAATCACAGTGTCCAGTTGCTCATTCTGTTTCTGCCAGTGGTAGTGATAACATTTCTAAGACAACCTCTTATTCACAAAGCATATAAGCAGCAATTCATGGAACAAATCACAATTTTATTGCTGATTAGTATGACACAACTGGGAGAGACAAAGGTGTGAATTTAGAAATAATATTAGCTGTTTTTTAAATACCTCATGTGAATGCTCTTGTCTTAGAGGAATTGGCCCATGTTGCAAGCAAAAAGAATGTATCAAAACACATTATTTTTATGAATTTTATTAAAAAGACAAGCTAATCTAGAATTAAATATCTACAACACTGATTAAAGCTACTATTACTGTCTGAAATTAATTAATAATGGACTAATGGAAGAAATAAATCAAGGTAATAATTGAAATTGAATCAATAGATCAGTGATATCAGAATATCAAATCACTAAATTAATACATCTACTAGAATTTAATCATGAATTTGGTAGAAGAATAAGCATTTCTGGTTTTTTTCTTTAGTTCTGCCTTAGAAGCTGAAGGAGCTGTTTTCTTTTACTTGAGTCTTAATGAATGATTAAAAATGAGCACTAATCTGTTAGCAAACTCTTATGATGGAAAATTAACCAAGACAGGTTGTGAACTTAGTTTCACCAGTTTTACAGAAGCATAGAGACTAAAGTAATTCTTTTACCAGTCATTGTTACTAGTTAGAATCCACAGCTGCTAAAGTAGTCATTTCACTTCAGGTCTCTGTGCTTTGTCTGGTTATTTATTACAAATGTGATTATTTATTATGACTGATCTTTCATGCAGTAGTGGACTTTATATAGTAAATCACTATATCTTTCACCCCTTGTTCCTTTGGAGATCTTGTCAAAATAATAAAAGAGTACCTCTCTACGATGTGGTCTTTACTGTTACAGAAAGTACATTTTACATTACTGAGGTATTTTTTATGTGACTTTGGGACTAAGCAGAAGGTTCATGAATTTTAGATACAGTCTGTCCCGAATCCCACACAAGGAGCAATCTTTGGGCTTTATTTCAATTTGTTAAATTCCACTCAAGAATTGCAAGTAAAGTACAAAATCCATTATCAGAACATTATAATAAGAAGTATGAGACCTAGATTGGAAAAATTGGAACCAATCTTCTATCTGATCTATAAACCATGGTACCATTCTTGCCAGCTGTTGGAATTACTGGCAATTGTCAACATGTAGTAAAACGTGATTCAATTACTTAGTTACGTCCTTGCGTCAGGTGATAAAATTATGGAAGCCATTATGTAGCTTCATTCAAGACAAAAATGTATGGATTGCTCTGATCACTTTTAACCTAACCACATACAGCGATGTCTGTGTATCTGTATGGTGGTCTTCCATTTACTGTAGAGCAAACTTGTCCTTTGCTGTGCTCAAATATGGGCTTCTCTGACTGATGTAATGATACAACTCTGTCAAGCTACTGCCAGCATGCTAGGCCTGACATGAACTATATAGTCCTAAGGTGAACTATATAATAGAGTTGACTATCATAAAGATGTAAATCAGCAACATATGTGAAAAGCCTACAAGTAAAACTTACAATGATAAAACTTAGTAGCATACAGGTTTTCTCAGTTCTCTACTGTCAGTTCAGGCCTCCAGGGCTTAATAATTAGCTGCATAAACCTTGTAAACAGGAAAGAAACATTGAATTGAATGAATTCAGGCATGCACTGAGGGCATAGAATTGTATGTCCACAAAGTACTCATTCTTTTTTTGTCTCTGAATCACCATGATGCACACAGAACAAGATGAGCCTCTTACAATGCCCACCTCTACTGGCTAAATTCTGTATGTTGCTCAGTCTGAAGTAGTGTGAGGTGGGGCATGTAGGTGAGGATGGGAAACTGGCTGAGAGTTGTTGTGCAGTTGCTTCACTTCTGTTTCCAGAAACTTGTGTCCTCTCTTGCCTCTATGCACTAGGCATGGCTGTGATCAGGGTAAGGAACATACCAAAAAAGACCCCAAACATTCCCAGATCATTTAATTGCATGGGCTGGTATACGAGCTGCCAACTGCCACGTTTGGCACATGAAAACAGCAATTTTGAGCTTACTGCAAAAGAACTGAAACTGTATGTGGTTGCTTTCAGAGATATTATAGAAAGCCTGGGTTATAAAATAGCTGAAATTCTCTGCATACTGTGCAATTCAAAACCAGATTTTCAAATGTTTAAAACTGACAGCTATGGCAAAAATGTTCAAGACATATCCTGCAGCACAAAGGGGAACTGATAAAGAAAAAAAGAACATATAGACACACAATTATATTCATCCCCATAGGAAACCATTCTCCTCATTAGAGAATTAACAACCACAGTTTTCCAGGAATTACTGAAGAAATTTCTTCTCAAGGCTTTAAACAATAGTGTTTAATAAATGGATTTAAAGTGTTATGTTGCATCTTGTCCCTGGTTTCCCTTGGGGTAGTGCTGTATAGAGTCCCTCTATACTTGTGCTGTGAATGATTTTTCTTAGGCCTGGAAAATCACCAAGGACTGAAAGTAATAGATCGACTCAAGAATACAGTGGCTTATTCTTATATTTGTGCACCGACACTCACAGGTGACCAAATCCTAATACACAGACACTTAAAAAAAAGAAAACGTGGATTTTTTTTATCGCATAAAGTGTATGGAAGTGGCAATTAGACAGAAAATTAAACACTTAACATTTTTCAAAACAGTTATGTAAGTCTAAAATTATCAAACTCTGCACTACTGTCTGGAGTTTCTTATCTTTAATGAAGTACATTCAATTTTATTGAATTATCTTTTTCTGAGAAATTAACTCATCAACCTTTAAATTTCTAAGGTTTATTCATAGAAAACAGTAGACAGTAATTATTGGCAGGTTGAATTCTTACACTAAGCTGACATATGGTAAGAAGGTTTCAAACATAGCTGACAAACCAGAAAGAGCATTACCAAATAAACATCATGTATAAGACTTATATGGTTGCCTAGTAAGTACAGTGTGGGTCCTCCAGCCTTAGTAATACAGAACAAGATACATTTTGAAGGGCACTGCAGCTTCTACTTCCATTCAATGAATTTACTTCCCAGGCTGCCAATATTTCATGTATTTTTCTCTAAATGGATGAAACTGCTGAGTGTTTTATCTCATTGCCTCAACATGCTGTATAGACTTTTTATGCTGTCATTTTGAACACTAAATGAAATGCACTGTATTTGCCAAATTTCTAATGGTGGCTTTCCTTTCATGAGGAATTGACATATGTTTATGTTATTTTATTAGTGCTTAGAGAATATAGTTTGTTTGACTAGAGGTTCAAAAGCAAGACGCAAAACAGACTATAATTCAGTCTGAAAAAAAATCCCCTGACACCTCAATTTTGAGTTTGCTTAGGAATTGTGGAATTCAGGTCTTTTCCCTTCATATCAACAAAGCTGTAATGGTTTATTTCCACTTTGGATGTAACGGTTCACTTCTGACTTGTGTTTCTCTTTGATAGTCTACTTTTTAATCCCATGTGGTTGGGGTTTTTTATTTGTTTTGTTTTTAAAAAGTGCTTTCCATTAGGATATACTTTATAAAAACACTTTTAATGTCTACAATTACTTCAATCAATGCTCAAAAAAATTGTTTTAAAGCAAAATATGCTAAAAATAAAATGGATAAAACAAATTCAAATTTCTAAATCAGGACTTAGAAAAATTATTACACTCCAGATGAAGCAGAAAGATGCCCAAGTGACAAGGAAGATTATAAATTACTTTAATCACTAAAAGGCTCAGTGAGGAAGTTGTTCATTATTGGTTAAATACATATGCTATTTTTCACTGGTCCAGGGTTTTGTTTTGCACATGTGGGTATGCAGACTGGAAAAATCAAAAAAGGATAACTGTGTCTTCACTGCCACAGGGGAGACCCAAGCCCCAATTAATTCATATTAATTAAGTAATTATTAATCATACTATTGGCTATAGCGTAGTTATTATTAGTGGTAACTTAATTATGTTAGTAGGAGAAGGCTATATATAGCTGGCAATTTTGGAGGAAACTTTGCAATGAGGATGTCAGGCATAACAAATGATGTACGGTCCTTTTGTAAAGGAAACCATGACCTTTCCTAGGAGTGATTTGATGTGCCAAACCACAAGAGCAGGTGGGGTTTGAAGGCACTTGGAACTTGGTCTGAATTTAAGCTCTTTACAAGAACAGTTTGGACACTTGATACTGGATTTTCAAAAAAAAATAAAGAAGAAGTACAATGTTATCATTGCTAAGGTAGAATTCCTGCCCACATCTCCTCCAGCAATACAGTGGAACAGTGCAGTCAGGCTTTCAGAGGATGTGGATGCTATGGCACAGTCCAGTACTAATACTAAATGACAGAAATTTTTGATCTTTTTCCTAGCTCTGTGTGTTCATATTTCTTTTGAATTTCTATTTCTGTCGAAAACACATGCCTTTTGCTATTTTGGATTTGTTGCTTCTGTTCACTTGTGAACTACAGTCTGAGTCTGGGAGATAAATCCTTGGGAGAAGATAGTCTCCCCCATCTATAATGCAAATTCTTAAAATGCCACAAAGTGATCCTCTGTAGGATGTACAGATACACACCCATCTATGAAATTACTGTTGCTTTTGTCAAAGAATCTCGGCTAATTCCAGGAAAGTTTTCAAAATTTTTTACCTAAACAAAGCACACTGCTACCCCTAATAGACTAAGAGATCATTCATCAAATACTGATTTCCTACAAAATATTTTCTTACTTCATGTTTTAATTTACACTAAAGTGATTGATGCAGTTGTAAATTCTATAAATGCCTAAAAATTATTAAAATTACAAAAACTATTAAAACACTGAAAATCAAACCCTTTGTTCTCAGGCTGCTGCTCCTGCTTGAAGAATCACATCATTAAAAAGGAACAATTTGAGCTGCATGTCTTGGTACATGCCTACTTGCTCATCTGCAATGTAATGAAGTTGTTTACTGTGAAGAAGAAAACAAAAATACTGTAACTGGGAAGATCAGTAGTGCAAGTACAGGAGATCTAACAATTAACTTCTTTCTTTAGCAAATCTTCATAAGAAGGATACCAGTGAAACTGTAAAAGAAGACCGAGGTGAAGACAAAACAAATGTGTTCACAGAAGCAAAATTAAAAATGCCTGTAGCATGAAATTATGGGTACTTCAGAAAGCCATATGTCTACTGTTTCTTTCGAGATTAAAAAATGAAGAGGAAAATGAAACCATTGAAGACATCCTCCCTGGATGACTTGCACCATGTCTGGTGCATGTTTTGTCAGTAATGTAGCTGAATAATAACTATTTCTCAGTTAAAAGGAGCAACACTAAATGGTTCTGTTACAGATTTCCAAGGCTGCATTGATAAACCATTTGTGAGAAGTCAACCCTGATAGAAGTCTGGTTGGCCTCATCATAGAACTAAAGGACTTGGCTTATATGAAGGCAAAAGTCCAGTTGGCTGACACTGAAGATGCCAACATTTTCATACTGAAGCAACAGCAGTTTTGATGCTTTTATTTTGTTTCCTAGTTGGATCACTGTATCAACGAAAATGATCCGCATCTTGGAAATGGTTCTCATAGAGATAGATCTGATTGCAAAGTGGGATATCTTTGGCTGTGAACCTTGCATAAAGATTACCTCATACAACAGTGCAACAGTTGGCACTGTTATCCATTGGAGGTGTTAATCAATCATGTTTTGGAAAGAACAGGAGGGGAACTACTCACTTGATCCTAAGGCATCCGTAACGTGAATATAAGTATTTTGATAACCTTTTTTACACCAATGAACAATCTTGAATTCAGTTTCCTATAGATTTTCTGCCTATAAGGATCTAAGTAACTAAATCATCTGCAATTCTGTGGGGAAGTGGTTATATCTACACCTTGTGTGACATGTTCAAGCAGCAATATGTCAATGAAAAGCTGTGATCAGGGTAAGGAACACACAACCCCCTGCAAAAATTCCCAGAATGTTGTTTGTGACTCAAGATACAAACAACCATTGGATGCTCAGTCTATTTTGGGTACTAATAAAACGCGATGCACTCTTCCCCTTATATAGAAGTTCTAGTAGCTAAATTGGAGAGTACATTTAAAAAATGTGAGTTTTCACAAGAAACAAGGGAAATGAATCATCCTTAGCTCGAGCATCCAAAAGCTGGAAAATCTGCACAACTTGGGCTACTTTTTCACCAGTGGAGAGAAAAAAAATTATGTCCTGGGAGCAGAGTTCAAAAAAGAACACTTTAATCCTTATTTGATAGTGTCTGTTTTCCTCTCTTGATCACAAAGGATCCAACAGAGATTAGTTCAGGCTTAACATCTCCCCTTCAAATATCTTAAATGTGATGGTACATTCCCACTCTACAGGTCCTCTTCTACATGCTTTGTAGTATATGATTGGTGGAAGGAAAAACAAGGGATTTTATGCTTTAATTATATTGGTAGCCAAAGCTTGCACAGGTATCTAATTTTACTCTTTTTGAGATTTTTCCTTCCTTAATTTTATTTTAAGTTGTATTACAGATGCACATTTTAACTGATTTAAGGCCTTATATATTACTAATTTACTACTTTACTACAAAATGAAGTTTACATCTGTTCTTTATAAATTTCAAATAAAAATAAATGAAATACTAAGAACAGCTCTATACTATGACTTTATGCTCTGAAAAATAATTAAAAGTACATATTTTATAGATAACATATACTATGAACACTATTTTCATTTTCCATTACCTCTATTAATGGTAACCTGAGTGTGTCATCTTGAAAGTGTCTATCTAGTTTGTGTGCTAGAGAAATTCTTCTAAATAACCCAATCCATCAAAGATAGTGCTGTGAAAAGAGATCTGGAGGTCCTGCTCAATGGCAAGTTGAATATGAGTCAGTAGTGCCCTGGCAGCCAGGAGGGCCAACCGTGTCCTGGGGGGTATCAGGCAAAGCATTGCCAGCCATTTGAGGAAGGGGATTGTCCTGCTTTGCTCTGCACTGCTGTGACGTCACCTGGAATATTGTGTGCAGTTTTGGGCACCACAATAGAAGAAAGATATTGGGGGGAAGCCGTATGAGGAGTGGCTGCGGTCACTTGGTCTGTTCAGCCTGGAGAAAAGGAGACTGAGGGGAGACCTCATTACAGTCTACAACTTCCTCATGAGGGGAAGAGGAGGAGCAGGCACTGATCTCTCGTCTTTGGTGACCAGTGACAGGACCTGAGAGAATGGCCTGAAGTTGTTTCGGGGGAGGTTTAGGCTGGATATTAGGCAAAGGTTCTCCAGCCATAGGATGGTTGGGTGTTGGAACAGGTTCTCCAGCGAAGTTGCCACAGCACCAAGACTGACAGAGTTCAAGAAACATTTGGACAATACTCTTGGGCACATGGTGTGACTCTTGGGGATGATTCTGTGCAGGGCCAGGAGTTGGATTTAATGATTCTTGTGGATCCCTTCCAACTTGGCGTATCCTGTGTTAGTAATATTTCCAATATTTTACTTACTGTTTTATATTTCTCTAAGAAACTATGGGCATATGTCAAGTTCTTAGTCATGTATGCAGATGTAGAAATAATACAGCATCAATCAGACTTGGAAATTGAGTTAAAGTAGGCAATTTTACTTTTCTGTGAAGTCATTAAATATTTAATATTTCCTCTTGTCCTTCAGGGAATAAATTTAAGAAAAATTACTTCCCCTCTAAATGGTGTCACTTCTACCAAGTGCCCTAAGTAAGCCTTTCCTATGATAGATTACGCTTGGTTCCACACAGCTTCTGCTGTCTGCAGACAGTAATCAGACTTGTGCAGATGTTTTTGCCTCCTTGCCTGCTTGATAAGGACTCTTTGTGATAAATTTCAAAATAGCTCATTTGCATACAAGGTCTTAGGTGTTTGTCAAAAAACTGAGAATAGTATACAATTTTAACAAAATATTTAAATTGAAGTATGTGCAATTATTTTCCTAAACTGTTTTAGGTGCAAGTTAAAACAAGGAATTGAAAATGAATGAGAAAAAAAATGTTGAGCATTATGGAGTGCTTCTCTCTATTAGGACACACATACTATTTACATTTCATTATGTATTTTACCTGGTGTAGAGATACTGACTGTCCGTCAAAATATTCTTACTATACACATTTTATAATTCATTTTTAGGCCTGGTTTTGAGTAAGATTAATCTATTTTTGCTAAACACTAGTATTCTGAAACACTGAATAATGAAAGATGCAGCATTTCAACACTTTCAAATGTAATATAATTTTTATTATTATTATCATCTATTTTCATAGCTTTCTGTGACTGGAGAAGCAAATTCACATTATATTCATATGAAAGCTCACATAAAAAATCTGTTGTCAAGGTAAACTTAATTACAAATCAGAAAACGTTTTGGGACTGTTCCTTCAGGTGAAAAAAATATATCATCCAATAATGCGAATGAAAAACTACAGAGAAATATAAACATACAGTATTAAAACTCAAAGTCTTAGAATTATACTCACAGTCTTCAAATATTCCATGAGACAAACTTCTTTTCATAAAAATTGAAAGAACTATAAATGACAATGGCAATCCCTTTTGTTATGGAAACTTGTAGGTGTCCTTTAAACAAGTGGTGGTAAGCCCTGAAGCAGCCACACGGTCTGGAGAAGAGGAAATTGGTGCCCAAGAACCAATCTTCACACCATCTATCAAGATGAAAGTGTATTGAAAAATTTTTCTCAGTAGAAAACCCATCAGAGGGAGTCCTTCTTCTGAGTTAGGCATTTATACCATACAAAGATCAGGAGGGAAACTGGTACTCTTCACACTTTTTTTTCTAGTCCTGGTTCAACGTTGTGCCAAGAACGAAATACAGAGAGTTCTAGGAAGATTCTTCTCTCTGTCCTGTGAACCTTACTTCCAGGTTAGGGACTATAATACAAGGCACAGATCAATTTAGACACAGGGAATATAGGGTCCATGACATTAAAAAGCAATTCAGAAGAGGTTCATAGAGTTCAGGGATTCCAGGAGTATCAGATTCACAGATAATGTGTCCTGTTAGTTTGCAGGACTCCTGCCTCACCAAAATTGTTATTTCCATCTATTTGTTCCATAGGCAGAAGAGAGAACTCTTCTCAGACAACAACCACACAACAGGGACAGAACAATTACTGCAGACACAAATGAAAAAGAAGAAAAATAAGTAAAGGTTTCATGTGGGTTTTTTTCCAGGGCACTCACTTTGAAAATTCCTCACTAAATATGTTCTTTTTAAAAGGTGTTTTTGTGCCAAAATAGAATGCATTATCCAGTGAGTCTCCATGGCAACTTTGTTTCTTATTAAATGGAAGAGGAAAAAAGCCTAATTAACTCATATGACCTTTTATTTGTTAAAGTGTTCTGCTATACCTTTAGTGACTTTATGTACTGTATATTGAAAGACACCATTTCCCTTTGACTGTTTTTCTTTCTAAAGAGTCACAGGTTTTTTTCATATTAAATTTAGATCATCAAGTGCAAACAGCAAATGGTATATCAAGGGAGAAAACAATGCCTCTCTGCCTCTTGAAGCTTCTTGAGACTTTCGGATGCAAAGCTACTTTGCCTTCATGCTGCAGGAATACTCATTATGCTCCTCATTCTTTTCATAAAACCCTAAATGATAGGCTTCCAACAATCATATCTGGGGCTAGTCAAGTCTTGTCCTTTAGACAATTAGTTTAACCCCTTTACCCAGAGAAATAAACTAAAATAAATATCTTTATTGAAGTCTTTCAAAAGTATTCTAGAGCAAAAATGATGAAAAGGAAAAAATAAAATAAATAAAATAAAATAAGGAAGTTTCCAAAGGAAAAATGGCAAGAAAATCTGTGTGCCTGGTTGTAATTCACACTAGTGACATCTATACTTTTGTAATAGTCATGAGAATACAGTCATCCACTGTATTTGTACATTAACACAACACTGGGAAATACTGTGGCTGCAGAATACTTAAACCAATATTTTTTAAAAATCCAAATAATCTTCAAAGATTTTCTACTTCTACATATTTTAATATATAAAAAGAAAAAAAAAATCATTTGAGAATAAATGTTGAGTTTAGTTTTTTGACTTTCCCACTCACAGACTGAAAGTTTATAAACCTGTGCCCTGACTATCCTGGCACATTTTAAAGATTTTAACAGACGGACTTCAGCAGAAAAGTTGAACTTGGTGACCTCAAAGATCTTTCCCAACCTTATCAATTCTATGATTCTATGAAAGCTGCTATAAGACCCTTAGGAATGCTCAACACAGTCTTGACAGGGGAAAGCATCATTACCAGTGAGGAGGAGGGGAAGGAAGAGGAAGACATCCAGGCTGTCAAACTAAGAGTACCCCAAAGGAGTTATTCAAACTACAGGCACCTCGCCACAGGCATCTGGGAAACTACTTGGTATTTGCTAGAGACCCATTACTAAGCCAGCAATAACCAACAACAGTAGCAGAACGATGTTCATCCAGGGTATGATACTAAACAAACCTGACAGGTAGTTGCAGAAGAGTGCTTGTGCATCACCTGGAGTAGGGCTCCTGTGGTTCTCACCACAGTTCTCACCACAATCTAAGTCATGCTCCTCTATCTACTTTGGAGGTATTACACCAGTGCTGCTGTGTAACTGGTTCTTGGACATGACAAGAAACTCTTGTTTCTCAGACAATATTATGTTCCCATTCTTTGCCTTTCTTTAAATAACCTGCTGCAGCTGGTATTTAATCTGTGTGTTTTGTCCAAAGGGGCACTGAGGGATTCCCAGCGGCTCAAGCAAATAAAGATATTTGAAATGTCACTGGTCTGTGACAGTGCTTGGCCTAACTGAAGCCGGCTCAAGTAAAAAAACAGACCTAGGAATAAAATATTTTAGACCCATTGATTTTAAGTAATACACAGTGTTCCCAACATGAATGTAAGCCTCTCCATTATATCCCTTTCATGCTATATGACAGAGGCCAAACGCTGTCATTGAGTAAAAGGGCTTATTTTCAGTAAGCCTCACAATGTGAGAAACACTGTGACTATTAGAGCATTTACTTCCCTCCAGTGTTGTGTACAGCTCTTGGAAAATCTGGAAACTACTTTACCTTTCTGCCCTAATCCATTCTTAAAATGGTGAATACAGAATGTGATTCAGATCAGGCAGGAGTCTATGAAAGGGTGCTGGTACAATAAATGTTCCTGTATCAGCACTTTATAATATTAAAATAGTTCTTACATTTTTTCTTACAAAAGAAATAGTATATATATATATTCTATGCAAAATGGTAAACAATTCCACCAACAGTAAATGACCCTATATTTCAGAGCAATGTAAGTGAAAAAGATAGATTAGTAAACAATTGTAGTCTGATGTCCAACAACCTCATCCTAGTAGATCTTGGTTTTTGATAATCATTGTTATTTCCTCCATGCCACTTTAGGTGCCACAAGACTGGAAGGGAACTCCTGGGACATCAGCTTCTGCACCTTCATCTCCTGTTATGTATCAATTAACCTTTTTCTAGAACTGAGAAATGAAAAAACCTTGAAGGTATTCTCCCTCAAGCCTCCAAACAGCCCAATCAGCACTTCGCTGTGCTATTTGAAAACAATTTAATCTGCTGTTAATGTATTCATGGTTCATTCATACCTATGCCAAACTGGATCTTTGGCATAAATACAGCTGAATCTTTCTCTGCTTTTGATATTTATAGACAGCAATGAGACCCCCACTCAGCTTTCTTCCTGTTTGTCTAAACAAGCCACACATCTTGATCTCAGCTAATAAAAGTGAGAAATATACTATTCATGTTTCTCTGTATCTGTAAAAAGGAATACATTCTAGATCTAAAGCTGTATTTTCCAATCTCGTCATATTGGTGGACATATTTCCTGTGTGTCATTCTTTTCCCTGAAATTCACCTGAATTTTCCAAGGATAAATTCTAAGTTTGAAAATAATTTCTCAGAGCCATCTCTGCCTACAACTTGTACTATTAATCTACTATTCACTAGTTCCTCTTTAGTCTTCATGGTCATTCAGTTTTCCTGCGTTATATTCTGATCTTGCTCTATACAACTAACTTCCAACTTCAGCTCACCAGCATATTAGTATACCCAATGTTTTTATGCATCATTATTTTTCTTTTTTCCTTGAAAGTGTTTCTCAGAGCTAATAGTAATTTTTCGCCTCAACATTTTATTTTTATCAGTGTTGATCGGATTCTCCATTACTTTTTTACAACGGGTGTCATTTTACTATGCAAGGGGCTCTTACTGATTTAATAAAAAAATTTGCAGAGTAAAAATTGCTTACCAAGAATGGATCTGTATTTTACTTGGAATGTAAAAAATGCAATGTACATCTAGTTTACAGGCTAAACAAGAAGTTACCAAGTACATTGGGGATTTTTTCCTCTATTGTGCACTTCTGTTCATAAATCACTCTTTGATCAGAAGCAATTGATTCTTCTCTATAAATATATATACAGAAAAAAAATAAAGTGTCTGAGACTGTGTTTCCCTATAAGCTGAATCTTTCAAGAAGCATTATTGAACAAGACACAAGAAAAAGACAGAGGATGATGTGTGTAAATGCGCTAGAAGCCGATGTGAATTCATTTAACCTGGGGCCTCTAACGATAATGTAGTTGAAATAATTTTAGTTATTACCATTCTTATTGGAGACAGTCAAATACTTTTTTCATTAGAATCTGTGGCTTGTTAAATGAACTAAGCCAGGCATCTTAAGAAAATGGCATTAAAAATTAATATACCATCCATTATAAGGAGATGCAACATAGACTATATTTACTTTTTTTTTACATTGTGCTATATATCAGGGTCCAAACCTGATATACATCTCCTGATTATGTGTTTCAGGATTGGCAAAGTTTACGCAGTGTCTTTTAGTGTGATTGGGAGGAAGCCATGTAGTGTTTTTGGGTACACTTGAAAAGAAAGACTGTAGAACACACTATTTTCAGTGCAGCTGCTCCTGCATTTGGTTTACTTACCAGACTTTGCCATCAGAGTACTCATTTGTTCTGGCTGCTGTTTTAACTTGTGCTTTCCTGTATGACGCAGATACCTAAAAGGTGGTTATTTCCTTTGCTGATGATTTTGTTGCCTTTTACTGAACTTTTGGTGTGGGTTGGCTGCTCCTTGGGGGCCAGGAGCCCAAGGGCACCTTCAGGGTGCACCTAGGGGCAACAGGAGGATGCTAGTGGTAACCAGTTCAGTCAACTGTCCAGTATGTGCCAGGCAAGTCCCTAGCAGGAGGTACATCTGGGGTCAAGTCCAGAGGTCAGCCTGTGGGTCAGAGTCCAGATCTGGATCATCAGGTGTGTGGCAAGGTGCAAGCATGGCTGTAAGTGTGGAGAGGCTCTGGCAGTGCCTTGGGATGAAAGCCTCATCTTGATCCAGCTCCTGGGAAAGGAAACAGATTCCTCTCTGGGGCATCTCAGCAGACCTATTCAGGAGGAGCTTCACCGAGGCTTTTTAGCAGGGCTTTTAACAACAGCTCTCTTCAAGGTCAGGCACCCACACCATTATCTAAGCTGGCCCTGAGTCCAAGCAGACAAATCCACAGGAGTGGGGCAATGTGCTCAAATGCCTGACATTCAGTAACACTGTACATATTGACTATTGTAGAGAAAATGATATTGTTGAGCATGAAGAAGTGTCCCCAGATGGCAAATAAACCAGTGGTAAAGCTATTTTATTCACTGAAATTAGTTGAATATGATTGCTGTATTCACTGAAATTAGTTGAATGTGATTACTGTCTGTCACTGAGGCTAAGCAGATTAATTGGTTCCTGAACAGTTATTCTTCTCTTTGAGAGAGGCTCAAAGAAAAAATAATAGAAATGGTTCAATTTAGCTACCAAAAATTTTTGGATGTTTAATTACTTCCCTTGATTTTTGAGACATTTCTTATGTTTGTAATAATGTGAGCATCTTAATGCTACCTTAGGTCCTGTGGTTCTAGGATTTTTTCAAATGTCAGATAACAACAAAGGAGGGAAGGCAGACCGATGGGATAAATTGAAGAGAATTGCTGAAAGTGTCACAGTTCAACACAAATAAAACAACCAGAAGGCCAAGATAAAAACAGAGAAGCACTCCTGCATTGTCTCAATTTTCTACTATGAAAGGAAGATATTTATTAAATAGTGGTGAGCTAAGAAGGGGATTGGAACTACAAGCAAGGAAACTGCCTCTGGCTTTTTCATTCCTGCTGTTTTAAGAGTAAAAGAACTTAGTCTCCACTGTTCACAAATAAACAGGTCAGCATCAAAAGTACCTGGTTCCACCCATTCCTCCTTCTAACAGAAATAAGCTGTAGGACCCTGAATTTTGAGTAAATGATGCAGTCAAAAGGGGTAGTAACTTTTATGCCTCCTGCCTTGGTATCTGCTTACATTACTGATAAATTTTCCATGCACTGCACTTGAAAGAAATGTAACTATTTTAAGTCAAAGAACGTTTGATGATTCAACTTTCTCTTCATCACTGCTGCTTATGTTTAGGCTTGGATGTGTACAAGAAAAAACAATTTTTTTAAAACACTGCCCCAGACTTTAAATATTTGCCTTCTCAGGAAGATGGAATATCTTGGTGAGGACTTCTGTCAAAAGTATAAGTACAAGCTCAAGTATGTTTTACTTTTACAAATTAAAACTCCTCACAAATATTCAGGATGTAAAAGTCTTTAAATGACAGAATCATAAAGTTACATATTAATGTGTAACTAGAATTGGAAAAAAACCCCTGTTTTCCTCACTGATAGTCAGACAAAGAGCACAATATTGTAAAAAGCAATGGAATCACTCCATTACAGTTATGAAAAGGACTGACACAGACTCATATGAAAAAATTATGACAAATTTTATAAAAAATACAGGAAGATCTCTAAACAAGAGAACCTGTGGATGTTTCCTATCAGACAGATACTAATTTCCTGTTGATATTCCTATTGATATTCTTATTGATAGATAGTTAACTAAATTAAATGCTATATGTAATACACTTTGCTATGAGAAACGTATTTTGACCATACTATATCGTCACTATTATCTTTTGCTCACCTAACTTTAACAAGTACTGTATTTCCCTTGTTAGTCATCTGGAGACGAGTCAGCATCTCTGCTCACTATCTTTCCTTTCTTACTTTCTTTTTTTTTTTCCTAATTTTGTTGAAGAATGGATTGTCTACCTGGGTGATAGTGACTCAAATTTTGATTAACTATTTAGTCATGAGCGAAACAAATAAAATATACGGAATTACGCTGCCAAATGAACAGCTGTGGTGAAATCTATCTTGTTGTGGTATTACTATATATTTTGCTCACCACATATTTGGTAAGATCTTTTTCTTCACCTTCACCAATATTAATCTGAAGTTCATGGATTAAGAGGAAAATCCTTGTCTTGTTCAAGCTTCAATTTGGTGTAATTGAAAAGTACTTGGCCTTTAAATATAAAATTCCTGTTTCCGCAGCATTGTTATTCTTGTTTAGAGGAAGAAAAAGAACTTATGATGTCCTTGTTCTATAATTGGGCTTTTTTCTGGTATTTATTTCTGTGAGAGACTTTTGTTTTCCGTGACTTCTTGTTCTGCTCTCAAACACATATGATAATCTCCCTTGCCTCTCCTACTGCTACTGTTTTCAAGTGGCTGCAGTTATAAGTAGCTAACCCGCTGAGACATAGTTTATTTAATACCTGAAGCTGTCTTAGGGACTAGATGTTCCTACAGAAAACAAACAATTGGCAATGAGCAAATGGATCTAGAAGAAATAAGGATCTAGTCAAACCTTTACCAGGTGAGAAAGCGTGCCAGGGAATTTTTGTGTACAGCAAATAGTAATCACCGAAAGTGTGTCCAGACTTCATCTAAAATTAAAAAAATTTGAAAAATATATTTCTGGTTGCTCAGTAGTTTTGTTAATTGCATTCCTCATAAATAGGGGAATAGACAAGCAAATTTTGAACATTTATATTCTTTGGGAAGAGGCTTCTTGATAACATGTGAAGGAAAAATAAGATGGAATAAGCATCTTGTCTGACTTTTCAGTTTAAGTTGGTTGCCCAGAACTGTTAATATTTGAAATATTTTTTCCACTTTGAAATCGCCATTCTTGCTCACTTCGAATGCCAGAACCCACCTTCCTCAGGGACCTCCTTATTAATTAGCTATTCTTTGAAAATTGCTTCAACTAAGGAAGATTATGGAGAGAGATGAAATACTCTAGCTTTCTACCTGCGTCAAATCGTATTTCCAGCTAAAGTCATGGAAAAAAGTACATGAGTTCTTGCAGTTAAAGCATGCATTTGCTAATATGGCATTATTTGCAGTGTTTGATTCCAGTGAACATTTTGTCCCATTGCACTGTGGAGATCAGAATTTCCTAATTTCAACATTTCCAAACCTCTAAATGAAAATCCAATTATCATCAAATCAATTTAAAAGTAATGATATTTCAAAGGTTTTAATTCCTTATTTCAAAGGTTTCAATTCCTTTTTTTGTTGTTGTTGCCTGATTGTTAAACTGCCAAGATAAATTAGAACACGTATTCAAACCTTTCCCTGTATTTTTTTAATTTAATTTTTTTAATTTTTTATAATTTAATTTTTTTTAATGAAAGCCTGGATTCCAGAGTGTTCAGGTGATTTAGAAGTCTTGACTATAAGAAAAATATTGCAAACAAATACAGAGGCACAGAGAAGTCAGTCTTCAGTTCCACTCCCAAAGACACTATCTGTCCTAGAGATGTCAAACTGAGTAAAAGAAAGCAAAAGAAAGTAAAAGAGTAGGTTTTCTTTCTAAATAAGAAACTGAGATAGACAGAAGGAAAAGCTTCCATCCATTAACACATTGAGACCTATTTAATTTGAGAATTTCAACTCTATTAAAAAAAACACATACAAGCTTGATTTTGTGTTTTTAAAACCCCCTGACTTTACTAATACTCCTCAAGAAGTTGCATTTATGCCCATTACAACTTTTCTCTAAACTGGAATCTGTCTCTGAGGTTCAGGTCACCTAACTTTAGGCACCTGACTGAGGTTCTGCTGTGAACTCTCACTGCTCAGCAGAAAGCGAACACAGGTGTTAGATGTGTCTGCGAAAAATACTTGCAGTACTGTATGATATATGCAGTCTATGGTCACATATGTATTCTGCGATTGTTTGGAGATGTCATTCCAACTGCTTAACCAGAGGACTGTCCCTTTCTGCATTATTTCTAGACATGACCAATTCACTGGACTGAGTAGGCATCAGCTTTGTTCAGTGCAGGTCATGGGAGGCACAAAGTGTTGAAAGGAGAAGTTGGGAAAGGCAACCCCAACCCAAAATATGCAGTCTGAGGCAGTGCAAACATAGGACTAAATTCTTTAAAGTAGAAGGTCCTAGGTGGCAATTCAATGACTTTTTCCAATTTGAAATAGATTGTTCATTCTGATTGAATTATATAAATCAGTGTGAGGCACTGGTGTGGTACAGGCAATGCAACATAACACTGTTTATCTAGCCATGCATTCAGTAACACCACCTTTTTACTACAGAGTGATGACATCATGTCAGACAAAGTAGTCCTTTATTGCTGTTGACATCTTGTAAGAAAAAGTAGTCCTTTATTGCTGTAGGTACATTAAAGAAAGAGTGCCCTGAAAGAGAACCAGTTTAGGAATACACTGAGAACTGTGTGTGTCTGAAACAGCTAGCAGGTGTTCATGCTCTGAAATATAGCAAGTTTGTATGTAGGTCTCTCAGGTCTGAGTGCCTAACAATGTCAGAATTTCCAGAAACCCTCTAATGGTTCTTGATTATAATCTGAATATTTTTTTATGGCTTATTATTATGCACACCATGTAAAGATGTATTTTTAAAAAAAAATTCTCTTTTTTTTTTCATTTTATGCAAGTAACTGTTCAAAGGGAAAACACTGTCTGCTGAAGTGTGTGCAAAACTGTATGTAAGATTATACAAAATGCAGGAAAAAAGTTTTAAAGTGGAATAATTTATAACCTGACATTAAATTTCAAAATAAAATATTGGATAATTCATGTCGTTTCAGATTTCTTAAAAAATGGATCTAGCAAGATTGTGTGAGATTTTCAAGTTTTAAAAGATGTATAACTTAACATTAGTACCAGTAGTTCTTGGACCATACTTCTGTCAGCTAGAAATATATGCGAGGTCAAGATTTACACCGCTGTGGAATGTGCTAGCTTGGGGGAAAAAAAAGAAAAAGGAAGAATTCAAAATATTGTAAAGATGAGGCAGAAATATGATGGCTACAGAAAAAGCAGAATCTTCTTAAGTAAAAAATAGCTTTCAGGAAAATTGTGAAATATATTCAAAGGATTAGAGGTATTATGTGGTATCCAAGAGACTGGATGGGAAGTGGAACAGAGATCTCTGAAATATTGCTAGAAAGAGATATTCTTTGGAATTGTGTAATGGTAGAAGATTTTAACTTCCTACATACAAACTGGAGAACAGAGAGAATAAAAGTGAATTATATGGTAAAGGTATTTATAGAAATGTTGGCTCAAAGACTAATTCACATAAATACTACATGTGTAAGAAATTATGTTGGTTAAGGTTAGGTTTTTAAAGCATATGAGAATATAAAGACCAATTTTAGAATACAATCTTAGACTGAATAATGCAAGTGGCCTTGAGCTGTGTAAATTTACATAGGCATAAAATTAGCTCTTTGTCTAAGATTTTCAGGCTCAAAGGAACAAGCTTTAAATACTTAAATGGTACAGTACAGGATCTGTAATCTGCTGTTTGTTTGGACTTTCTTTATCATAATTGCAAAAAATCTTCAGCGTTTGCACCTCAAATAAACCAGAAGGATGACGTTTCTAGTTCTAACAGGCTCAAGTGCCACCTCTCAAAAGGCATGAAGAATAATCAGTAGTAGAAAAAGAGACAGAATGAGACAGCAAACATCATAAAGCTCAGGCAGGAGGCAATTCAGGCTTGCCCCAGGTCAAACTAGTTTAGCGTTTAAATTTGAAGTTGGAATAAACAGAATTATTTTTTCCAAGTTGTTTAAATGAATAGATGAGCAAAATACCAGTTCCTGAAAGGTTGATAGTGGTATCTATATTTTCATGTTATTATTTTTATCAGGGCGGATGCTTAGTTTGTTCTTGTAAGGATAATATTGAGGGAGATAGACTTCCAGTTTGACTTGGTATATTTTTTGCTATGTTTCTAAGAAGGAAAATGAGAGGGGAAATCCTATACAATAACCATGGTATTGAGGATAAAAAAATTTAGTTGTTCCTTCCTGCCATCTTCCCTGGATGCTTCAGTTGAATAAGTATCACAATATTGAATAAGGAAGGGAAGGCAGAGGAAATTCTGGGTATGTGTTTAAAAAAAAAAAAATTACCTCAAGCAGAGTAGAAATCTCATTCATGAGATTTCATTTGTGAAACACAATATGCTCCCATCAAAAAATTGCCTTCCGAAAATCTGAAAAAGTTATTGTCCAAAATCATGGAACTTGATATCAAGTTTGAAAATGACTCTGTCAGTCCTGGGTGCTGTTTTATGACTGGAAAATTACCTATTTCAAAACAGAAAAATATAGAGTAACATCAGCTGCAGTAGATTGATTTCAGTAGTAAGCAAAGCTTTAGAAGAAATTTGAAAAGATATTAAGCATTGAAATAAATTGTACAAGAACATAACATGTTTTCACCCACCCTAGATAAAACCAGAATAACACAATGACTCTCCTAGAAAACAAAAATTATTTTTCTAGACAAGGAACTAGTGTATCTGACATTCACTATAGTGCTATGGTGGCATTTGAAACACTTAGTAATCCTGGAAGAGAGAGAGATGGGAAAGTTTAAGGAAGGTAAACAGGATTGGTTGTGTCAAAACATTGGTTGTATCAAAAGAGGAAGCACAAAACCTGGGAATTATTCCCAGCAATGTCCCTAAAGGATGATTTCTGGCTTTTTTTTCTGTCAATTTGTTAATGATGTGGGCAGAAATTATAGAAGTCTATTGTTAAACATGAGAATGGAACAGTTAGGGCATTAAAACCCAGACAATCATAGATTTCTGATTGGTATATTCATTCTGAAAAGTCAGGAAAAGCTTGTAAATATGAGTATAGTGATGTTCTGCACAGCTGATTAGTAGAAAGAAGGAAGAAGACTGCTTAAAATCAGAGATAGGTGAGTTTTCAAGGACCTACTACATAAAGTGATTGTCTGTAATAGCAAACTGTTGTTCTTTCACAACTGAGGATTTCCCTCCCAGCCTCATGTTTCTAGACTAAAAGCTAAAAATCAATACAGATCTTAGGAGCTTCATGATGGTCAGATTCGGAAGCCCATTTGATGAATCTCTTTCAAGTCAGTAGAAGTTCAGAACGTGAAAAAACAACAACAGAGATCTTTTCAAAGATTGCAAATTGCCCTACTAATTTGTTGTAATTAATTGCCATCCCTTGGAGTGAAATACCCCTGAGATGACCTGGCTTCAGGCACCTGCCCTGCCTCTCACTCTAACACACAGACCAGAACCTCAGCCGAAATAAATCACCATCAAGTATCCTCAAAGTTCATGTATTAACCAATGCATTGGTGGCTACTCTACCAGAGTAGCCATTGGTGTAAAAGTATATGTCTAAAATTAATTTTGTCTAAAAGCATTGCACTTTATTTTTTGGTCTAGGCTAGCCATTTAGCTCCTTCCATGGCACGTAAAAGATGTGTGCAATTATTAAAGATAGGTGGCATAAATTGCATTCTTTAAATTGTTGTTCTAGTCTGTCCACTATTTAGACTGCCTTGATGTTCAAGTTGCCTAACTTACAGATCACTAATACTAGATGGAATGAAAAACACATTTTGGGGGTTATTTACAAAGATTTACTGTAGGTGAAGGAGGGCAAGATTTATGTGTTCCCTCCAGAGTCAGG
Source organism: Corapipo altera (assembly GCF_003945725.1). NCBI lineage: Eukaryota > Metazoa > Chordata > Aves > Passeriformes > Pipridae > Corapipo > Corapipo altera. The sequence continues at coordinate 68,338,813 of NW_020884872.1, forward strand.
GTATCAGTCAGTGTAGAGGACGAGGGAGTACAGGTTCCTAACTTTAGCCCCAATTAGTTGCTCATTTCTAGTACATTAGCCTGTGGTTGCTTGACCATCTGGACTGAATCCCACCCCACTCAATACGAGTGGAAAGTGGCAGCTAAAGTAGAGCTGTCGGCCTTTCTTTCTTTTCAAAATACTTTTGCTCTACATATTTAACTTGGAAAAAAACACCAGTTTGTCAGGAGGCAGGGAGGACAGAGTCCTTTTTGAGGGGAGCTGTGAGACAAGACTCACAGGCATGCAGGGCAGAGCCTCAGCAGTCAGGCCATCTCACTGCCCACAGACGAGCTAGGGGATAACCAAGGGCAGCCCCAGCCCAGGGCATTAGGCACCTCCCTGGGAATGAGGATAAGCCAAGGCTGGGCCAAGGTGTCAGCCCATGGGTTAGGTTCTGGATCCATGGGACCTCTGGCCAGGCAGACAGCTGTGATGCAGTGCAGCTCTGGAAAGGATGAAGAGCAAGTATCTCCCAGTAAGAGCTCCAAGGCAGAGGAGCCCAGGTTGGTGGTGGTGTCCCACAAAGCTATCCCTATCAGTGAGCTGGCCTTGCTGGGCACTCAGATATGATCTTCAATTCCCTGATTACATGAGAAAAAGTCTAATTTGAAGTTCCTAAGAATTAAAAAATAATTTGGTAATTTGGTAAATTACTTATTTCTTTTTCATTTTAGGGGGCAGATGGGAATCCTTTTGCGCACCTTGGGTAAAGGTTCATCAAATATATATCATTGAACTTGTGTATTTTGACTCCTTGCTCTGCAAGAAAGGGAGTTGTATTTCTCCAGATCCAAATGTGGGATATCATTCATGGTCTGATAACAGTGTTGACATTATAGCATTTAGAAAATTAGGAATCACTGTCATTATTTGCCATGGGGATAGTATCCCTCTACTTTTCCAGTTTTCAAAAGTAATTAGATTATTTAGCTTTAAACTTTAAAAAACCAAATTACTGTGGAACAGTAAAGCTACCTGAAAAACCAAATGACACTCCTGAAAGTTGTTATTGATGAAAATTAGGCAGTTTGGAAGGAAACTTACACAGTATCAACTAGGGTTTTCAGACCCACTTGTTCTAAAACTGTAATATTATTCTCCAGATGACTTAGCAGTGCACTTACAAAAATCGTAGGCATACTCATGTATTAGCATATTCTTTTTCTATCTAATCAATGCACAGTTTTCCTGCTGTGTGCAATGTTTGTTCCCTATCAGAGGTGTCAGGAGACAGCTCCCTTTCCTGAAACATGCTAACTGTTTTGTAGGATGAAATAAAGACAAAGTTCTGCCTGGAAACTCTCTGAGTTTTGTGGAGATCCCAAATATCTTGCTAAGCTGCTTTCCATAATACAACTAAATATTTGTCCGAGTATAATTAACCCCTCTATAAACACCATCCTTTGCATTTTTTATAAAAAGAAACATTACAGGCTTTTTGTACCTGTCATAAAGAAGTAGAAGTAGAACATTCCCGACATTTTTCCTTAGCAGATCTCCTTGGAGATTACCCCACACTGCCTCAGAGCAGTTTAAGTGAACTGAACCTCATAATCCATATTTTCATGTGAATTATGCTTTCTTAGATAACAGTAGATTGGGTTCACAGAACTCAGTGATCAAGAACCATGTTTGGGGTACTGTGTGCTGAACAGGACATTAGGATTTTTTAAGCGTACCTTAATATGTTGAGCTGTGGTTTAAATTTTCCTGCTCTGGAGGGACCACATGAGGTAATTGAATAGATAGCAGTGTAAGGGTTCAGCCATGAGCTTAACCTGGGGTAGCTGTTCGAAAAACAGTGATTTAGCTATAGCTAAAGAGACTTCTTTGAAGGCTTTCATTGGTATCCTACAAAGCTTCTTCATAGCTTTAACCTTTGTGGTAGACCTTTAGTAGGTAGAGACTCATCAGTCTTAGTCTTGCTCTTTTTTTTTTTTTCAGTGATAAGAAGAGATATCACAGCTAAGTTAGAAATTTGATAAAGAAACTGAGATTTAAGATAAAACCTATTTTCCAAATTTTCCAATTTTTTGGGTAATGTAAGCTGTAAAAGCAAGAGAATATGTTCATATCCTGTTTTGAGAGACAGAGGAAATTGAAAACTTGATGAATGGAAATGAATTAGATTGACTCCTGGTTTCCCTTTCTTAATATAGCTATTCAATTAACATGTTCCTCATTATAGTTTTTCTTTTACTAAATGCTATTTTATATTCATGTGAGCTGCTACAAATATTTAATTAGTTTGATTAAAGGAAATATATGTCTGCTGTCACACTGGTCAGCACTATTTTTTATTTTCCTCAAGCAATTCTTTGGATTTGGATTTTCCTCTTGACAAAGAAATGAGGCTTGGAGCTAAAGACTTCTGCCAAGGCTTCCTCAATGATTTAAAACACTGAATTGGATTTCTAGTTCTGGCTCACACTGGGGCTAAGTCTGTTTTGCAGTGGTTTGCAGGTACCTGGCATTGTAACAGGAATGAGAAAATGACGGTAGTTCCAAAGAACCTGGGTTTCTCAGTTTGTCACCAGCTCTGAGAGCCTCCAAAAGGTGTCAAATAGAAAACAGGAGGAGCAACACATTTCTCCTAACCCTCTCCACAGCTGAGTCTCTGTTTCTCTTGTTCGTTTACATTTTTGACATTTTGTTATGACTTAGTGTTGCAATGTCATAAGTTAACTCTTGTTAACCTGTCAAGGGTTCCAGGCTCCAGTGAGGCAATAAAATAATGAAGAGTTTTTATGTAGTTGGTCAAAGATGGTTAAGTTAAAAAGAGTTTAAAAGTAATAAAGTGATTTAAGTTTGCAATTATTATAGAACCCAAGTGGTTAGTTAGCAGGGTGCAGCTAATGAATGTGACATAAAAGCAGTTCATAATCTATAGCACTGTAGAATTAAGAAAAAAAAAAGAACAGGTTCCTGACTAGAAATTGTTTCAAGCCTCACTGCTGTTCATTTCAACATGCAGCACTATACTGGAACTAATCCAATAAAAACTCTGAGAGTTAACCTTCATACTCCTTTGCCCTCAAGGATTTCTCTCTTGGCAGAATCTACTGTGTTCATACTCTGTTTTGCCACAGTTGTTCCCTTCATTCAGATCCTTTCCTAAACTGGAAAGTCTTTCTCCTTCAGAACTGCAAAAATATTTGTAGCTAAAATTCCACCCAGACCTACTGTTTGAAAGCACCTTATTTCACTGATGTTTACCATGCAGTGCCCAACCTTCAGTTTTTTGCTTACCTTAGAGAACTACTCCAGGTTTATTCCACCTTCTAATTGTATGTACTTTGGGAAACCCTGCTTTGCAGAAGCTAACTGTCTTGGTAGCACATTCAACTCTCTTCATGTATCACAGGAAAGTCCCTTTGCACTCTAGGCACAAGCTTATTTAAAGGACTGAGAAACTTGCTCTTCTCCCCAGGATTATTCTGTACCATCAAGTTTTCACAGCCTTAAGGCTGTATAACCTTTATCTGGTTTTCTCTTGTCACATTACTGTAATTCCTACTGAAAAAATCTTCTGGGCAGGTTATGTGGTCCAGAGTTAGGTCCTCCAGGGAGAAAGAGAGTTTATTCCTCAGTATCTCTAGAGACACTGTTGAGAAATCCCAAGTCCAGGCTAGTAACCCTCACAGTGCTGAAAAGCAGTAAGGGAAAGAGAGACACTTGCTACTAGACTTGCAGGATAAACATTGGAGAAGGCTTTTAGATTTTTAGATTCTTCAGGAATTGTGAAAACTTCTGAAACAGAAGTACTATTTCCAGGATAGATAGGTTCATTCTTTTCTCTCTTTGTCTCCTTCCTCCCTTCCTTCCTTCCCTCCTTCCCTCTTTTTCTCTCTCTCTTAGAACAACAAAAACCACCATAGAAATTAAACAAATGGTCTTGGTGAGAGGTCAAGAAGCCAGTAGATGCAGATGAACAATATAGTTCAAGTTGATGAAGTGTGTATCCTAAAATAAAGGAGACAACAGGAAATGATGAGCAACAATCTCAATAAATGAATTCCCAGTTAAATAGGGCACTGAAGAAATAAAAATTAGGTGCAGAAAGTATAAAAAACTAAGAAATAAAAAAGAGGAAGACTACATGCTTTAATCTACCATATTCTGCTATAAACATGAAAATGGGAGGAAGATAATTAGGGACACAGTAAGAGAAATGCATGAACTATATGGGAAATACAGCATAAATTGTAATATATTTTATACTATATCTTATGGTAATAGTCAAATCCAATAAGTAAGTTCAATGGTTCAGGAAACTTTGAAATCCTGCTGGATGTTTGAATATTTAGTTCTAAATAGGAAACATCTAATAATTTACAACTAAAATGATAACGATTTTTGTGACCTGCTCAGAGCAACTCATCAAACCAAAAGGCCAAGAAACAGAAGAATAGCAGAGAAGGGTTCACTATGCTCTCGTATAAGGAACACATCACAATGGGGGATGATGCCAAGACTAAATTTTTAAACATGATTGGCTGACCTGTAGAGCAACTGGTAGGGGAGCATGTAGAAAGAGATGCAACTTGTGGCTTGCTCTTCTGCTGCACACGCATTTTTTACTAAAAAGCTCTTTATAAAGTATTAGATCCAAAATTTTGCAGGGCTAGCAAGCTCTGTGACCCCCAGTCTGCTGCCCTACTATTTAATGTCAAAAAGAAGACCACATAAGCATGACAGAATGGTGATTCATGTTTAAAAAGAAGATATAGGGGAGAACCACAGGGTAAAATAAATTTACATGACATATAAAATGCATTAAATAAACAACATATAGGATGTTCACAGAAAATTCGTATTACTTGAGATGTTAGAAAGACTCAGAAAGCACTCAAGACAGAAATGACATCCTAAAAGAGTTCTGATAACAAAAAGGATAGCAGACTACACAATTTCCTTTGTCAAGCACTCACCAAGCACTGTTACAGAAATAACTCACATGAATTAAAAGGGAAAGTTCTAACATGGTAAAATATAGGAAACCAGAGCAGTAATAAATACTCTTCCCAGAACAGGGAGGTACTGAGCTACCATTTCCCACTGGAAATGGAGATCCCCACTGCAACTGTTCAATATATTCACAGATAATCTGTAAACAAGAGAAAATAATTGGCAACAGTTTGCTAATATAAATAAGTTTTAAAAAGACATATCAAAAAGAGAACTGATTAACAAAGTTTGCAGAAAAGGCTGGGGATAGTGAATCATAGTGTAATAAAATGATGAATAAAATCCAATATAAACGAAGAAATTGATATTCCTATCTAAATGCTTGGCAACACTGAAAAAAAATAGAATATTTGGGGGAAAAAAACAGAAAATGAAAACAAAACCAGAACAATCCTTCTCTGTAGGCTTATTGTATTCAGTGGTTTCCATTCCATTTGTAGTTCTTCTACTCACTGCTAAGAGATGATGTGGTAGAATTAGAAAATATGTCAGTTACAAGTTGAGTCCCTGGAAGTGTTCAAGGCCAGTGCTTTGAGCAACCTGGTCCAGTGGAAAGTGCCCCTATCTATGGCAGTGGGTGTTGAGCTTAGTCATCTGTAAAGGTATCTTCCAATTCAAAGAATTCTGCAATTCTATGATTCTATGAAACATGCTTTGTAACTAACTATATTAAGAAAGGAAAATGGTGAGTTGACCTAATGAATTTCCACTCATCAGTTGTTCAATTTCCTCTCTCAAAACTGGATGTGAAAATATTCTCTTACTTTTACAGCTTGCATCACAACACTTGATGTCAGATATAGGAAACAGGCCGAGGCTTGTTTTGTTTACCAGTACAAATGTGGCCTAGATTGGCTCTGGGAAGTATCGGGCTGTCTGACCTTGCCTTACACAATATAGTCTTGGTACTACCAAAGGCTTATAAAATGACAAAGAACTTCTTGTATTGAATTTTCATTTTGGAGACATCATAAAAAATACTGGTTTACATTTACATTATCCTGACATTTTCCTGGAGGTTTTTAGTGGAAAGGAATGGTAGGGTGGAGGAGAGAGGGGAAAGACATCCTGAAACTTCTGTCCTGATGGAAAATTGGGAAAGAGCTTCACGCAAATTAATTCCTTCATGTAGAGACATTACTGTCACACAAAAGAAGAAATCAGTTCAACTGTGAATATGTTCTCGTTTTGGTTAAGTTCCAGTCCTTGCAAGAAACTCAGGATTTACCTATAAGTCTTGGATATAATTAAATTCAAAAGTCAATATGGATTAATCCACTGTGTCTAAGTTTTCAAGCTATGTACTCTAAATGTTAATTTTCTCCATTTTTAATAGTACTAGTTTCTCTGAAACATATTCCATCTGACACCAATTGTCTTGTCCCAGTTAGACTCTTTGCTTTATCTTTTAAAATTTTGAGAGTAACTCTGGCCTAGCCTATTTCCGAGATCTGGGCAGAGTAAAGAGTATTTTTCTGGAGCCATTGTCTAAATTTCATATGAATTCACATTTTCTACACCTTGTCATCTACACCTTTAAAATTTTGAAGTAATTCTAAGTGCATGCAGGTTCATCCATTTTTTAGAATAGGTGTGAAATTGACATTATGTTCAATGTGATAAAATCTCTTCAGTATTTTTGAAAATAAAACTCATGCAGTTACCTGTCTGGTATTTATAAATTTGTATATTTGTTTAGTTGTAAACATGCAGTAATTGAACATTTATGCAGAAAAGAGAATCACAGTGACTGCTTGCACAAAGTAATAGAGAAGATATTTGCATCAGAGATGTTCTTGAAGACATTTTGGAACTATATTTTTTTATATATAGCTTTAAATATTGTTTCCTGTAGCACTTAAATAATTGAAATGAGATATAAGAACAATAACATGAACTTCACCACAGAAATATAGAAAGTATGAACACATAGTATGAACTATTAGCAAAAAGTGTAGAATATATATCTCACCTCAGAAAGTATTGTAGAATCTACAAAAAGTGTCAATTACAAAAAAAAAATCAGTTATCTTTTGAGAACATGAATATCACAACTATATTAATTATTTGAAGAAATTTATCAATGCTATTTTTCACAATGTCTCATACATTTATGTCAGCTTTATTTTCTAAGACCAAACTGATATTTTATAGTAAATGTTCTTGATTTTGTTGAGAGAACAATTCGATAAGAGATGCATTAACTAAGCTCTAAGATTTATACCTAGACCTTTCTCCTTTTCTTTCCTTGACACTAATACCAGACGACAGTGATTTGCTGTAAGATGGCAGTGGCTAAATTCGTCTTCCAGTTGTTGATCCAGAATTATTCCTCTTCTGACCTGCAAAGGCTAAGGTAAATAAAACCACATGATCCCATTTAATAACCTAAGCCCTTCATACATGCTGGCAAGACTTCGGTGGAGTGCTATCTGTGTAACTGGCACTAGACACTGGCTTGAAGTGCTTTTGTTCTGTCTGCCATTTTGGATGAGTGAACACACGAATGTCAAAAGAAATAAAACTGTGGTCTCTTTTAACAGTGATTATTTTGTCTCATGCCCTTTACATTGCACAGCTTAAAGTATCTCTCATGACTTATCTTCCTCAGAAGAAAATTTTTCTCATTTAATATATGCATTTAAAGAGCACATGGTTCCTTAATACAGTCCTCCATCCCCAATGTGTCATGTCTGTGACTGAAGTTCTCATATTCCACAGTTACTCTTGATGCCAGCAAAAAACCCAACTGATCAGTAAGAGACAAGGTAAACTCCTATAGCCTATGAACTGTAGCCTATATATATGAGCTATATAACCCATGAGCTATACCAGAGAACAGCAGTGACTCATGTTTCCTATGTCAGGTGTCTGTGTCACCCTGCTGAGACAGTCTGGGGACTTAGTAGAGCAAGCTCGTAAATCCTGACTAAAACCATCAAGCTCTCATATTTGGTTAGAATCTTACTTGCCTCTGATATCTGTTTGGACATCTTACATGCCACAATTCCTTTTATGAAAAATAAACCAGCTTTTATTGCTGTGGGGAAAGCCTCTTGTCCAGGTAGAGTTTAGTGTCAACAGCCTCCATGTCTGTCCCTGTCGCCAGATCTTAGGATCTCCCATCCCAGAAGTTTCCACCACTGCTGAACCTAGATGTCATTTTGTAGTTCAGCTGCAAGAGGTGATGTACTTCCCTATGGACAGACATGACTGAAACACTAGTATATACATGCAAGTTAAAGCCCAATGTAATTTAGTTAGACTCTCTAGCCTATAAGAACAAAAATGATGATTCAAAGTGCCATGTGATCAATGGATACCAGGTTGTGTTCATATTAATTTGTTAATTATTTTAAAGTTGCTGCTTATATAATACAATGCTGCTGAGTTTGCAATGTAGTGAATCCTGTACTGTTAGAAGATATAATTAAGCAGTGTACATATGAGAATGGCTACATCATAGTTATTTTGAAGAGACCTCCATTAAACTTTAATGCTCTGGATAGCCTAACAAACATACTATTAACTGGTATAGCTATTATTGGGAGATTCTTAGCATTTAATTTCATCTGATGAAAGTCACTGATTTATATCCTACTAGCTTTTGGTTTATGACAATAACTTTTTTAGTTTGTGCATCTACTAAGGGATCCAGTTACTGATCCAGTTTTCACTGAAGTAATTGAAAATATTTTCATCAATTTCAATAGGCGATAAATCAGATCAGAAATGAAGACCAGTAATAGACAAGGACAACATTCCATTCTTAAATTCATATTCTTTTATTAGATGTGCTATTACTGTGAATCTTTTTTCTCGCCCGTAGACTACTACTTTTTATTACAAGATCTGATGTATAGTTTCACAAATTAGTTGTTGTTTGAGGGAATTTGAAGATTTTGTTTTTGAGACACAATTAGATCTTTTATTTTTCAGTATTTATATTCTAATTCCAATAAGAGAGCAATGACATCTTTATAGTTCATATCACTAGTATAACCCTAAAAATATTTCACAAGTTAAGCATACAGTATGTAAAGTAAATGAACTATTAAAATATCTACTATTAAAAAAGGATGGCTTTATGAAAGTGAATAGTTATATGTTTTTCAAATTTTGTTATCTCATTTCTTTAAGTTGTTCACTGTAGAATAACTAGTGTGCTTTTGTTCTTAAAACATTTTGGTGTACTAAAACATTGGCTCAGTTGTGCTGTACAAGTAAAAAAATTGTGTGTGTATAATATCTGTATTGTTATCAATTATCATGGTTTTATCATGATTGATGTTATTGCAAAAAGTACATGAGCCCCTGAATCTTCATTTTAATTAATTACTGGAATTTTTGTGAATTAAAACTTCTTAATCTTGGTTCTAAAATACAGTTTTCTGACTAGATCAATATCACATCCTTGTGGAAATTAACCGTGTGCAGAATGTATCCCTTAAAGGAGAAATATAATCCTTTTATATCCACTGGAAAATACACTCTGTGGGACAGGACTTGGAATCTGGCCAAGCTGCAATGGTGCAGGGGAAATTGTTTGCTAAGGATGATAAAACACTCTTCTTAGAGCTTCTTAAAACATACATGCAGGGCAGAGTTTAGAATGCCTGGATATTCTAGTGCAAATCTGTTTATTCAAACATCTATCTCAACAAATAATTACTTAGAAATAAGTATTTTTTGCTAAAATGTAAAAATTTGTCTGTAATCTTCCGCTTTTTTTTTTTTTACTTTGGAGTACATATATACATATTTGCTTAACCTTGACTTTAACCTGCAGCTTTAAAAGGTTTTTTTTTCCATCAGCAACATACTGAGTTTGAAAAGGTCCATAGGGTAATAGAAAATGTATAGTGGGGATAAGCAGTAATTTCACAGTTAACTGATCATGATGTTACAAGATGCAGTGCACCCTCCTAATCTTTCCTTACTCTTACTCTTTCTCTTTCCTTTTTTTTTTTTTTTCATGGTAGCCTAATTAGTATTGCTTGGTGGTTTTATACAAACTAATGAACCGAAGAAATAAAAGACGTGGCAGTGAAAGTGCCTGGCCCAGATTTCCAGCTGTGGTCAGGTACTCAGTATACTCAGAAAGACAAGAGGATGTGTCCTTCTGAACTGAATCTAACACATCTCCAATACCTTACATGTCAGGTCTTGAGATGCAGGGTTATCACCTTATATACTCTCAGGGAAGCTTAAAGTAAAAATGTTTTATTTTACTGTTGTAATTGCCTAGGACTATGTATGCTGACAGATACTACTGCAGAGCTGATGAGAGGTCACTTGTTGCGCTATTGTAACATTACCCTTTGTATTCATCTATATATATCTCAAATCTCAGAACAAGCTGAACTGAATCTTCATATGTCTAGATTTCTTGCAAGGAGAAAAAAAAAAAGTGTAGTTTTTTTGAGAGCAAATTGCTCAGTACTAGGTGAAATTTCTGAATGTGTTGGTTTCTTTTTGAACCTCAGACCAGCAAGATTGTATCTTTGAAAGTAAGACTTGGAGAAGGATGCCTCAGGAAAAACCCAGTAAAATATTGACTGTAAATGACTGAAATGAGTATGAGTATCTCAAATTCATTTATTAAGCTTTAGATCATGCCCTGATTCAAAAGGCTGGGGAAATATTACATGACTTTTCTTAAAATGAGTGAAAATATGATCAAGAAAGCATAAAGCAGATCAAAACCTATTGACCTTCCTTTCTAGTCAATGTATAGCTACACTTTACACAGACTATCACTTCCTTGACTTTTAAAATTAGCCTTGCACAGACCTTAATAGGGCATTCAATGTAAAATGCAAACCCAACCAAAACTACCTGAGTAGTTTTATAGCATCAGGATTTCCTTGACAGAGCTGATTCTTGATACTTTGATTCAAATGATCAGTATCTTTTCTTCTGGTAGGTTTTTGGTTAGTTTCATTGTTTTTAATCTCAAAAGTGTACCATTCTTTTCAGTATCTGCTTTAGGTAGACAAACCATTTATAAAGATCCCTTTGTGACAAGCGCCTTGCATTTTAACACAAAAACCGCCCAATCTTAACTACACATTTTCAGTAATATTTTTTCTATGCCTCTAATATGGTGAATGAAATGGGACTAATTCATTAGAGCAAGGTGGGGCTTAAAGCTCAAGAAGAAATAAGTCAGAGACACCAACACTGCCTCAAATGAGTTTTGCCTTATCTGTGGTGGTTTTGGAATGGAAAGGCCCTTGTCTGGCTCAGGGCACAACTTGGATTCTTATGATCTACTCAGTGAGTTGTCTACTAAAATGCTCATACTCTCCACATATTAAACAAAGAAGAGGATCTGTTTTCCATGCCCAAAGTGATTTTTTAAACAATTTTATTCTTTAGTAGATTATTGAAAATTGTTTGATTTCACACCCATTCGGTAAGAAGCCATGAAACAGCTGGACTGTTCTGCAAAGAACTCTGTATATTCATTGTGCAGGTTGCATTAGTCAGGAATTCAAACATTTTTTGAGACTTAAAATGTTCTCACTGATTATATTTCTATTTAAACCAGTGCATGTAACAGCAGAATCTGCTTAGAACTTTCAGGATAAGATGCATTGTCCAGTTCTAACAGTCAGGTAACCCAGGTGTTATTTTTTCTGTTACATTACACACAAACAAGGTTTTAACTCAATTAGGAATGGTACTGACTTAAGATTTGAAGATGGGATTCATTTGTCCTAAGACACCTAGAAGTTATACAGAAGGCCTGACTTATCTGCCTTAGGTCCCATTTCCACCCAGTGGAAAGAAGCAGAGACCCACTATGAGAGGCTCATCTTCCCTTAGAAATGCCTAGAGCAAATTGACTGTTTGACCTATAGGGGTTGTTTATCTACCTCTACTCGTTATGATGGGTAACTATCTCAGGCAACCAACTTGGACATGTAGTAAGCAATCATGATAACTGAACATACATATCTCATGACATTTTAGGTGCTGCAGGATAACCAAGGTGTTCAGGTGGATATGACAGATATGGCACAACATTTTTGCATATTCACCTTTTAAAGTTCCTTTCATTTAAAAAGTATACTTTTATGTTGCAGTGAGTTTTTAAGAGAGTCTGAAACAAGGTTAAGAAGCCAGACTGATATGCAGATTTTGGAGACCCGTTTAAACTTAACAACCTAATATGCTGCATATGAGGAATCAGCTTGGCTAAACTTGATTTAGGGAAGTAAGCAGACACCATGACTGCAGAGTCACCACTCATACCATCTTATCCTCAGTTTGTTATCTTCTGTGGAAGTACAGAAAAGATTGCTAAATTCACCTTACTGGCATTTCTAGAAGAGGGAGATGGAGAATGCAACAGGACAGAAAAAGTTTTGGCATCCCTGATGCTGATGAACCAGTTAGAAGGAAAATTACATGTAATATGATTTCTTCTGAAGTTAAAAATTTCTCAAAACCAAAAAAAATTTGAAGTTGGAGGGTGATAAAATACCTTTAAGTGATCAGGAGTAATATGAACTGCTTTAAGTTATATTTCTGAGAAATTTTGTTTTTCCCCATTCTTACCATTTTTAGTCATTTCACAGCTTCATGGTATTTTTCCCAGAATTCATGTAGAATAGAAAAGTTGTATTTCCTGGAAACTAATCCTGGCTATCACAAATCAATCTAGTAGAGTAAATGCTGTTATTCGGGAGCAAGTAAAAGTGGAGTGAGTCTTAATGACCAGTGCTTGAGCCTTCATCTCCTGTGTTTATCAGACTAAAAGGAATACAAAAGTTCATCAAATAAGAATAAAATTGCATATTCATGCTGTACAGTTATTAATGGAAACAGAATGTAAATAATACCACTATTTAGCAAATACGAACTGACAGCTGGGACTAAACCTAGAAGAGGACCAAGTTGCACACAGGTTACACATTGCAGTGCTTTACAATGGTAGGGCTTGCTCCTGGAGCAGTCAGGTCTGTGCTAGATGTCTATTTGCCACATGGGGATAATTTTGTACCTAGAGGTGGGAAACCAAAATCAACTCTCACTGTATTTGGCATAGAGTAAGACCTGGGTATCAAGGATCAGTGCAGTGCATTTCTGACATTTAGGAAGTGCTCAGTAAGTTAAATTTTTCTATGTAACCTCATACTTATTGCACATGGCCAGAATATCTGTGATGCATGAGCTATAAACCTAATGCCTCCGAAAAAACACTGGATCTGATGTGTTGCACACCACCCCAGAGCACTCCAACATTTTCTGCTGTTACACAGGTCCAGCACTCCCTACTGGGCACGTGCACTGTTGTTGCCGGAGGGCTGTACTGTTCCTGGAGACCAGGAGCAGCACACTGCTGGACATCTGGAACAAGTATCAGTTTCTTGAACCACTTCAGGATGAGATTTCTGGGTTGCAAAAGAGGCTATATCTGAGAAAATGCTAATACATATTTTAGCCTTCTCCTAGAGTTATTTAGGGACTACTGAGCTGCTAAGGGTTCATTTCAGAAATTCAAGGCTCAAAAAGAAAAGGCAGAAGAAAACTCTTGATTCCACAGCTAGTAATGAGGGCGTTCACCCAGACAGGAAGCATATGAAACAGGTACAAACTGTTTCAAGGTATTGCAAATAGGTTTTTTTTTTTTTCTCTGCAAAAAGAACTCAAAGTTCCAAGGCGGATAACTGTCCTTTTTCATCTGACTTTATTTGTTCTCTTTGTTTCTAACTGTAGAAATATTGATTTATTTTTCCCCAGGCAATTTTGGAACTTCAAGAGGAGAGGAAGAAGATTTGTGCACTAATCTAAGCTGTAAGTGTCTTCTTAGGGCAATGGTGGTGAGAGACCAAGATCTAAACTCCTCAAGCTGACAAGGGACCAGAAATGAGTTCCCACCCCCTGCCAATCGAGAGTTTAGGAGAGGTTGGAAGAAACAGATGGCACTTGAACAAACCTTAAAATAAGTGAGCAATGTTAACTGCACAATCAGTAGAGAGGATCTCTTGGAGGAAGTCCCAGGGGCAGGCATGCTGTCCTCATTGGGAATCCCTCACTGTGAGGACCAGAGAACTGAAGAGGAGGTGGCTAGGCCAAGGCAGTTGCAGGGTTGTCTTCCACTTCTGAGCCCATTTTTACACTTCTTCCCAGTGTGATCTTATGATCAGAAGTCTCAGACTGAACATTTTGCTGTCTCCTGTGTCCTGTCTCTGGCCTCCTCAACCATTATCTTATTCAATCACACACCTTCCTACTCCCAAACTCATGTCCTTTCCTAGTGGATAGTTAAGTGTGTCTCCTTACTGAATTGATGCTTCTTAAGCTTGCATCTTTCAGCCTTTGATACCAGGCTGGTGTCCAGATACTTGAAAGTTAGTCATTGGAGCACCTAATTAGCAAGTGGTCAGACAGCTTCATGGCATCTATTTATAGGTATCTCCTGGTAATGAATTATGCACCTTATGTTTCAGATAGGAGTAATTCTGCAGAGTAATACCTGCAGAGCAAGCTGTTGGAAATCAAACACAAAATATGTCCACAGCTGGGTGGAGGTTTAAAGATTGCAAAGTAAGATTATGTGGTACCAAGATCCTAGTTTAAATGCTTCAGCTTTTCTATGGTTATAGCCCACATCGAAGGACTCACCAGTCTTACAGGATACACCCACCATGGATAACAATGTATATGTTAATGTTTGCATGTAATATGCTTCTTCCACATAACAGCTGGTTAATTTTGTGTATATGGGCATTCAGGTACTTTAAAACACTTAGGATCATTTGGTTAAAAATTGGTAGAGCTAGAGACAAAACTTAATAGTCTTACTCTATGAAAAAGCCTTTCAGATATTTTATACCTTAGAGTTCAATACGATATCTAAGAGAAAAAAAAAATCTGATCTATTTACGATGGTTTGTCTTTAGGACAGTGGTATGCTCTCCTCTGCTCACTGGTATTCCCTGTACTTCCTTTAAACTCAGTGGAGAGATATTGATGCCCCAAAGAGTGATTCATTCATTCCTAAAATAATTTTCCAAGATTTGTGAAATTAATATCTCCGTGGAGTTGTCACTTTCTCTTCATGACTACGAAGAAAATCCAAGCAGTTAACACAGCCTACATATCTAGCTTTTATGTGTCCCAACTTAGGTGAAACTAAATTTACCCTATGCATTTATTCACTCTTCCCTTTTTTAATCCTTTCTTTTTCAATTTCACATCCAAAGTTCTTCTGGGGTCTATTCTGCCTTCATCTTATAGCTCATTAGGTATAGGAGTATCCCATATACTTTAAAACTATTTTAAATCAATAAGAACTAATGGCATTCAGCAAAGTTAGCTTGAAGTCAATGAAATCGACTGTATGAGTCAATCTGAGCACAAGCAACAGTGCTTGTCAGAGAAGGTTCCTTATTTATTTGTCCAGCTCAAACAAGCCAGCAACTGCAGATCAGCATCTTTTCAGGATTGATTTTATACCTCAAACTGGTAATATTTACGTCTCAATTCTCTGATGAAAATACTTTCTTGTACCAGAAGATTGTCTTTCACCGTTCCTTGAATGTTGAATAAAAAAATGCAAACAAAAAGAAAATCAAAACTATTAAAAAACCCCAAGACTTGCAGACTTCAGACCAAGTGTATTATCTGACAGCCAATAGACTTACATTAATCGGCCTTTTTCTGCTTCTTCGTCAGAAGAGAAGAAAAAGACACAGGGCAGAACCAATTTCCTGTATTTAGTCCATTTGTATGTGTAGAAAAGGCTCTTTTCCCCTCATTCTTCTTGGTCTTGGAAAGAGTTGTTGATGCTAAACAACCTAGTCTACATATCTTAGAAAAACCTTTTTTGCTGTTGGCTTTGTTTAGCACAGTCACTAGATTCCCTGCCACGGTCAGTTCAGTCCAGACTGCACTGTCTTCACCTCTATTCACAATACGACAATCAGTCACTGAAGTTGAATACGTCATCACAACTTACGAGTTATCCCAGCAGGGCTTTGCTTTTTGCAGCTGATAAAGATTTTTTTTGTTATATCATGTACTTGTAGTTCATCACTTGAAGTATGTGATGTAAGGGAATACCCATGGATCTCAGCCTCACCATTAAACAAACTGACAGAAAATTGACAGCAGTATCTGTGGGATGTCCTGGAGTGGCTGGCTGGCGAGGAGGTGCTATGATCTTACGTGTTAATTTTACTGAGAAGAGTCTGCCATTTTTTATGTTTGCATTAAACAGTATGTCAGTCCTCAAGGCCTGGATGGTGTCAGACATTGAAAAAAGAACAGCTGTCTTGGATGTAGTCAGGAAATGCTCAGAAGTACCCAACCTTTAAAGAGGCAATTAATACCTTTCCATTACCATTAGAATGCCAGCTATGCAACAGTCACTAAAACTACTCTGGCCTAGAGTAGATAAACAAGGAGAAAACTTCTTTGCCTTTTCCCCATTCAGAAAAAGATCGTACTGTCAGGCAGTCAAGGAACACAGCCATTTATGAGTAACCTGCCCTCATTGTAATAGAATTCAGACTGACCATGGATACAGGAGAAACTTCAGGTGGTGTTGAGGGAAATAGAATATTTGCTAACAAAAATGTGATGGGAAAAGCATTTTTTCAGTATTGGCTCCTAGTTAAACTCCATACTAACATTCACTTTTTGCATGTCAAAACCTTTGAGAGGATCAGGCTTGACAATCTCAGATGAAGTTTTACCATGAGCTCAATTCTTAAAGAGCAGGGCACACTATGGAAAGAACCCATCAACAGAGGTTTGCAAAAAAGCTTCCCAGATAATTCAAAAACGTCTTTCAAATTCTGTAATAAATATGCATATAAACTTCATAGATGAACAGTTATGCTGAAAAAATTTTAAACCTGACTTTTTTTGCAGCATACTTTTCAATACAAGCAGGTTTATCAAAAGGAAAAATAAATCTCCTTTTTAGTAGTCATTCATGCTACATTATATAGGTCACAATGGAGTTCGGTCTTACTTGTCAAAACAATCAAGGCAGACAGTGAAAAGCTTAAGCAAAATTTGGGGTAACTCCACAAATCTGCAAACCGAGTAACATGAAAAGTGAAAAAGAGACACTGCCATAACAACTGTCATGGGGAAACAGTGATTGATGTTTTGTGTAATGGAACACAAACCTCATACTAAGTAATAAGTACTCAGTCATCATCCCACTAATTACTCAAATCTCATTATAAAGAACACCAGGGCCACAATTAAATATTGTTTATTACCCCTCATTCTAATTACATAGCCCTTTTAGTTGCATTGTAAAAGCAATATATTATTTAATTATTTTCATTTAATGCATTTTAAAACAATATTTAAAACCTCACTCAACACCCTAGGGATTTCTACTAATCATTAAAATCCCTACTCATGTGTACAGTAGCAGTTCTGTAGTCACATAAAGCTAGCATCTATTTCAACTTTATTTATAAAAATCGAACTTTGAAACCCACTAGCTTAAAAGGTCCTGACTCTGCCTGCCAGAGCTTTAATGGGGTTTCACAGATGTAAGCCAACCTTAATTATATCCCCAAAGTGTAAAAATATATCAGGAACAAATCCTGGCCTCTTGTCTCAAGGGTTTTCAGAAAAAGCATCTTGTTCAAAGAGTTCCACAGGGACACCTTGTAGATGCTGTACTGGTTGCTAAGACTTTCCCTGGGGAAGGTGGAGACTGTGGGCCTGAAAGGTCTCATTTTTACAAAAATAAGCCTAGGAATATTTTATTAACTACTAAATGTAAAGGATGCTGATGAGACAGACAACTGAGAGGCAGATTCAGCTGATTTTGAGTTGCTCATTCATCTAAAGTGCTCAGAAACACAGCAGTGTTTGTGGTGCCTGAGAACACACCATGAAATTCTCATGCTGTTGTTCCCACCAAAATGAGTGAGTTTATAAATGAGATCACAGAGTCAGAGGTAAGCTCTATGGATTGAAGGGTCCAAGCATTTAAGACTAGAAGACAAAAAAATGTAAAGGCCTATCAGCTTTCTCTTTCTTTCTGATAGAGCTGGAGATTCAGGAAAAGCTGCTAATATGTAAGGGCCTTATCTGAGTGAAAAGACACAGCAGAACTTTAATTTTGGAGAGTTTTAGGAAATTTCAGTGGAGTTTTAACTTGACAGCCAATATTTTTTTTAGCTATCCCAAACCGTGTGGTCTACAGAAAATACAAGAACATTATCTGTCTTGACATTTAGTGATGGCAAGTATAGTCTAAAAGAAGTAGACTGTGTATTTAATCAGAAAAGGTTATTTAATGGTGTCATCTTTTTTAGACTACTTACTTTCATTAGGTATGACCATATGGAGCTCACAGATGGCAAATAAAACAGTGACGTCCTGTTCAAATAAGAAGGAGGTAAGAACAGTAAATAAATTGCTGGCAAAACCAGGATAAACGATGCATGTGATATATATGTCATAGAGTACCCAAAATGTCATCTAACAGTTGAGATTGGAATGATTTTCAGTTTGAACATCAGAAGCTGTTAGATTGACATGGGAGAATAACCTTAGAGATTAATCTTAGGGAAGGGAGAATAACTATTTAGATCCTTGAAAATGTGAGAATGAAGGCTACTTTCCACTCATCAGCTCTTTTCCACTTTGGTTCTTCCATGCTAGGTTTCCTCTTTTCTTCCTTCCCTGAGGGTACTGTCAGGGTAATTTTCTCTTTCTTTGACTCTTTCTCTGACTCTTTCTCTTTCATCTTTTGTAAGGAAGAATTTTTCTCTGCATTTAGTATTGCACCTAGGTTAACAAGGAGACTTTCTGTGATCAGCATAACCCGTTGTTTCTGTCTACACCCAAAGGTACAGTGAAGAATTGGCTGTATACTATGCATTGAACCAATTTTCCATGAGTTAGTCAGAGGGAGCACAATCTGAGGACCATGAAGTCAAGTACAATTCTTGCTCACTAAACTTGGTTAGCTATTTGCCCTTGTCTCCAAAGTTTTACCAAAACCTGCTTATTAAGTTATACATGAAGTTGCTGAATAGAGTGGTGGCACAGCAACATAACAAATTAGGATGCTCTGGTGATGGGCTGAAGTGCCACAAGCAGAACAGATTCAGCACACAGCTTCCACCAGATGAAAGGTATTTCTCCTGTTCACTATCTCTGCATTGAGATCACTGATCTTCATTTCTTCTAATGCAAAGGCAAGCAGGGGACCTTAAGGCATAATTACTTATAGGCATTGATGGTTCAAATTCATTCCTTTAGTTTGGACAGGAGTAGAGCATAAGTGACTCCACAGCACAGGTACCAGTTCCGCTGGCAACAAACCACTTCTTCTCCAAGAATCCAGCTCCTACTGCCTTGTACCTAAAACATGTCTGAATATCCAAACCAGCTAACAATGGAAGGCTCACTACACAAGCCTCTGAAATGAAAAAGCAAACATTCCCTAAGTCAGGTAAATCTCTGACTCCTTGAGGGTGATGCTTTATTCAGAAGAAGAGTTTACACACAGGTCTTATACAAAGAACATGGAATTTTGTAGTGTATGTCTTACGAGGAGTGGCTGAGGGAGCTGAGGTTTTTTTAGCCTGGAATAAAGGAGGCTCAGGGAGACCTTATTGCTCTCTACAACCACCTATAAGAAGGTTGCAGTGAAATGGGGGTTGACCTCTTCTCCCCAGCATCAAGTGTTAGGACAAGAGGAAATGCCCTCAAGTTGCACCAGGGGAGGTTCAGGTTGGATATCAGGAAAAATTTCTTCACTGAAAGAGTAGGCATGGCACTTAGTGATAGGGTTTAGTGGGTATGGTAATATTCAGTTGAAGGTTGGATTTGATGATCTTGGAGGTCTTTTCCAACCTTAATGGTTCTAGTCTATGATTCTGTGATTGAGGTGCTGACTCAGACCCCATGAGGAGATGACAGATATTTTAGGAAGCTAACAGAGATGAAGTTATTCTTGTTCAGAGAAACTCAGTTGCATCTATTTTCCTCTTGTGACTCAGACATCTCCAACTTAGCCTAACATGAAGCAAACTAGGCAGACCTAGATGTAAGTGTATTGTGCTCTTTCAATTTAATACAAAATTTTAAAATACTGAAAAAATAGAATTCAAGAATGCTGTTCATCTCAATTTTCCACTTGCATGACAGTATTACTTGGCCACCGCTTGGCTACTTTTTTCTGGGGTCAGAACAGTAGACTGAAAATCTTCACTGCAGGCAGGTAAGGATACTGAGTTCTAACATTTTAAACTATGCAGTTGGAAAGACAGTAGAAAGACTAGGGAACTATTCTGCATCTTCAGAAATGTGAAAGAAAAGTTACTAACTTTTTTTGTGCTGACTTGTTTGTGTTAATCTACTGCAAGGTTTGGGTTTTTTCTGTTTTACTTAGGTAGATGTATTTTTGAAATGGACATTATATTCCTGTTTTCTCTTTGTGCAGCGCTGTGCACTCCAAAAATGCTGCGCTACTATGTCCATAGGCACTCTAGTAATATATACAATAACAGGAATGATACTTTCAACTTTAGGATTCATTCTGATAGGAATATCGGGTGGACAAAATTAGTAAAATAAATATGAATATTGTAGGGACACAGATGTGCTATATTTAAGAAAAGGTTACTCGTAATTTCTGCAGATTTTGTCAGACAAGTTGAAGATTTACATTTTCTAAGAAATTATTAAAAGCAAAGAGGGCTTAGCCAAGAGGATCAGAACTGAGAGATGCCAAGAATGTTTCTTCTCACCATAGCCGACTAATTCTCTTGAAGCTGGCATTATGCAAGACTTCCTTGGCATTCTTTAAGATATTCAGTGTTCAAAATAATTCTCCATTCAAAAGCATGAGCATGCACAATGGTGGGATATATTAACACTGTGCCATTTGATACTCACTCAAAAACTGGATATGGTTTGAGTTAAGAAAGATCAACTAGAGAAAGAACATACCCAGAGAGATGTGGTACTTAGCAATTACAGGCCAAATCCAGAGAAGGATTTAGGTGGACTTTATATCCAAAGTCCAAAACCGAAACCTCAAATCCTCTCACTCATTAACTGCTTTACACCAAAGGTCTCTAAATACCAGCAATTCTTCACTGCAAATCCGAAAATTGCCAAAACTATAGCAAAAATATATATATTTTGCATATAAAACAGATACATATTCTGAGAATATTATATACCTATAACCCTAGAAACTCTAAATAGCTTCCTAAGGGAAGAGGGGAAGGGAGAAGGGAAAAGGACAAAATAAGATGAAAAGGGACAAAACCAAAACAAGTCTACACAATCTAAAACCCCGGTAACCAGCAAACTGAAGAACTGGCAAAATCTCACCACTTCCCTTGAGAGAAGCAGGATGGCTGGACACGGCCCAGCACTCTCTCCTCATGTGTGGCAGACACAGCAGTTGCTGTAGGCCTCAGCTCCAGATAAGCAAGACCAAGACAGGGACCCACCGTTCTCAAACCTCGCCGGAAAGGAAGAGGACGAGGTCCCTCCCGCTGGCTTTATTTATACCTCAAGTTATGTAAAGGAGTAGCATGGAATACTTCCGTGGTCACCTTCCTAGTTCCTTCCTGGTTACAAACTGGTCTCCAGGAAGGTCTAGAGTGAAACCATCACAGGTGTCCCTTCTTCATGTATGTACACATCTACCTGGTCCTAACAGATTCTTCATTCCTTGTAATCCCTTTTAGAATCTAGAAACTTGTCAGAGGCACATAGTGTAGCTGTAGCAGTGGATGTACTGGCAGCCTGTATAGCATTCTGAGAAAAATATAATAATCATTCAATAATTTAAGTTAGAAAAAGATCTTTAAGATCATCAAACCCAATCATTAACCCAACACTGCCAAGTCCACCACTAAACCATGTCCCTAAACATCACACTTAGACATCTTTTAGATACCTTGCAAAGGCATATAAAGACTTCACCACCTCCCCGGGCATCCTGTTCCAATGCTTGACAACTCTTTCAGTGAAGAAATTTTTCCTAATAGCTAATCTAACCCACTGCTGGAGTAACATGAACTCATTTCCTCTTTTCCTGTCACTTGTTACCTGGGAAAAGCTTATTTCCTGTAACTGTATGAGTTTTCTAGTACCCTAGCTAGGTTAGTTCTTAAATGTTAAAGTTTGTCCTCTAACTGCTTTAGAATTTAAATACTCCTTTTAAAAATTGAAAGACTTGCATATTGTTGAAGAGGATGGATCTACACACCAGAATTAAACTAGCTAGGTGTAAACTCAGTGTAAACTCAGGTCCATTGAATGGTATAAGTTAAAATTAACTAGTTTTCAAATATTCCTACAGGAGTTAACAAGGTTTTTGTGGATATTTACTGTGATAGTTCTCTAGTAGTACTTCATTTCACCAGTGCTTGTAGAAAAAAAACAAAACCAAACCCAAATCAAAGCAAACCCAAAAAACCCAAACAACCAACCAAAACTTTACTCGCCCTCATCATTTATTTATTTAAACACACTCTCAAAAATAAATAACAGTCAACCTTCTGTTTATTCTGTGGATGCTTATGTGTATACCTGTGATTCACAGTAAAGTACAGACTTAAATAAAGTGGATCTTATGCAGAAATTATTAAAAATATCTCCTGATCTCTACCTCTTTACAAATATCCTTCCTTAGAAATCTCTCAGACAATGTCTTGTCTCAGGGTCCTCCTTCTCCTATTTGAACTAGTAATTTACCTCAAGGAAAACAGAGTGTTCTAAGAAAACTCTCATATATGAAAGGACATCCTCTCTGCAGGCTTAATCAACAACCATCGAAGTTGGTGGAGAAAGTTCCCTTTGATTTAAGTGGGAATTAGTTTGAAACCTTTAATTACATATATATCTTAATTAGAACAAAAAGCTGTTCTGTGAGGTCTCTTGATTGAGCAGATATTTTTGTCCATAAATGAATAACCCTTTGCTAGTTTGCTCAAATACTGCTTCTTTTTCCTAGATTAATCACACCACAAAGAAATAGAAATCAATCTTGATCAAGAGAGTTCAGTAATATCTGTGTTTTAATGAGACCCTTTTGGTGTCAAAAGGCCACTACATCTTTTCTCACAAGGCAAGGAAACCAGCTTCCAATAGTCCCCAGAAAAGTCTCTTTATTCTAAGATTAGTTAGAAAGATTTATGCCTCTTATTTTTTCATCAGTCCTACGTGACTGCTGCCAATGTATTAATCAGAAATTAGGTTAACAAAGACAATAGGGTGAAATTCAGCTTCTGAAAAATATTTTACAGGTGTGATGACTAGACAAAAATCAGCGAACTAAAACAAAATCAGTAATTGAGTAGAAACATTGACAAATAATAATAGTAGTAATAATAATAATAATGCTCACACTAAGAAGTTAATCCATTGCTGTAAACAGGAGGGTGGTTCAAAGAGTTTATCACAGGTTTCTTGAACAAAAATATATGATTTTAACTTTTGGCTCCTTTCTAGCCTGTAACATGATTTTTGGTTCATAGACTTTACCACATACCTGGGAAAAAAGTAGAAAAACTTATTCTGGATGGGTAACCATATTTTAATTTTATAAATTAACTTTGGAAAGATTTTATGCAAGTGTGCTGCAAGATAGCTTTTGTACCAGTGCTAAAATGGTGGCTAAGTTTATTCCCAACAGGCAGAGGACAGGCCTCTTGAAGTTCCTGAGTCTGACATCCATCCATTGTTGGAGTGAACAGCCCTCATTAGGACATTGTATAGCATAGAGATGTCAGTGACAGCACCCCTTTTTCATGTGTCTCTGCAGTTTTTTTAATGAGTGAGCCACCAGCGCTCACAAGGTGCATGGGTTGAGCAGAAAGATTTGGACAGTGAGTATTACATGTTGTACACCATGTAAGTGCCTACCTCAGTGTGGCAAGAAACATACCATAAGGTTCTGACCTTCACAGGTTCCCACCTAATGTGCCTACCTGTCTCTGAGCTGCAAGCAGATGCTGGGGTCCAGTTCCCTCAGGATGGGTAAAAGTAGGAATGGGGAAGGATGGATGAAAAAGTAATGCACTCTCAGGCTAGAAGGTCTAGTACCCATTCATCCTCATGGGCACCTTGGGCATAAGAGCTTTTCTTTACACCTTCCAAGATCTGTGACCTTAATTGTAGCAAGGGATCCTGCTCCCCAGAAGTTAGTTAAGGAAAATGTCATTAAAGGTGTTTTGGGTTTTCTTTTCAATGGTGTGTAGGATTCTACACAGGAGAAAACCTATTGTAAGAGTCTTAAAACAGAGAAGTCAAGAAAAGTCACCTGCGGTAGTGTCCTTGGGCTGAGGCAGAGCTTGCAGGTAGATAGACCAGCCAGCTGTAGTGCAAAAAGGCCATGCTGCTTGGGAAGACTTCAACAGAAATGCACCAGAAATCAGTGGAGCACCAATCTTATCCTCAGAAGCTGTTTGCTTTGGCCTATATTAAGAACCTTTATTACCATGCTCCTCAACGAAGAATTACACCAAGAAAAATCATGATCATTGGGGGATTTTCACTGTCTTATTTTCTGCCAGGCCTCCATTATCACACTCATCAGAATGAAACATTTTAGTACAAAGTTTCAGATATTCTTAGCTGACATGTACTGGCAGTTGTACTAGACAGACCCAAACTGTATGTTATTTTACTATTAATTATTTACAACAGTGCTTCTTCAACTTTACTGTCAGTTTTGCTCTATGGTTCAATGGAGACATTTTACTGATTTCTCAGGTTGTACGTATGTATACACTGTATATGTGAAATCCTTAGTGGGTTATTATATGCATAAAGCTACTGTGTTTATTGAAGAGTAAGTTTAACACCTGCAATCCTGTTATCCAAATATTTTTTTGTTTGGTCCCTGTTATATCCAAACAGTTACACTCAGGTTTTGTACAGGTGTTGTGCCTTGCACAACAAGTTGCACTTGCACAAAATCTGCAGGTGACACTGCACTGTGTTAAAGCCATGCTACTGATCTCCAGAGTTGGGGAGACGATGATGAGCATCCATCTGCATATACATGTATGTCTATGTAAACACAGTGGGCAGTTGCCAAGTGTGAAAGGGAAAATGGATTTAATGCTGTTGGTATCAGTGCTGTGCTGCATTTCCCATATGGTTTTATGGGGCAGCAGGAGTGAAGGTGATAGGGAATGTTCAGTTGTTTCTTTCAGCTGGAGGCTCCACATCCTCGTCATATTGGAAAGCCCCAGTAAGTCAAGCACATGTTTGCTGCTGAAGGCCAGACCCTGGTTTTGCCTGGAGCCATTGCTTAGATGTGGAAAGTGTTATAGTATATGAGTAAATAGGGAAGAAAAAAGGCAAATTAATAATGGAGTAGACTGAACTTTAACAGCACTTCTGCTCTATTCCTTTCTCAAAGGATTAAAAAGATGGTACTGAGATGGTTTGTTAAACAAATCTATTCAGCTTCTGACCTTCACCACTACTGAACAATTTTCTTCTGTTATAACCTTCTCTCTCACTTGCAGAGAAAGCAATTAAAAAATGTATGCAGTTCATAAAACAGGGTGTATTGTTTGAGTGAAACGTGCTCTTTGTGACATGGGTGACCTTGAAGCATACAATACAGGACAAACGTAGCTGCAGGGAAGCTCACAGCTAGTCCTGCCTTAGTCACTGTCAACATGAGAAATGCTGGAATGCCTTCCAAGGCACTCTTTCAGTTGAAATAGCTTCACATTTTAGAGTCACTTTGAATTTTCCTTTTTTTCATTTAAGGCTTTGGTTGATATTGCAAAATGTACTACTGTACTAAAAAAATGTTTCTGCCTGCTTTGTTCCTTGCTCTTTTCCCCCTCCCCTCCCCACCAGCTATTCTATTTTCCTCTTCCATTCCCAGCTCTGGGTTGTTACAGTACTAGTATATGCACTTTAAAAAAGCTGTAAGCTGGCTCCTAGTTCTGATCTTTTCCATTTTTGGAATGTTTAAAGTAATTGTCAACTGCAACAGAAGAATAAGGAAGGAGGTTATCTTATGGCCCTTTTGTGCAGCCTAAGATATTAGATTCAAAACCTCTAGATAGTAGCTCCCCTACAGGATTACACAAATAATAAAAAAACCTTAGAATTCTAAATGAATAGTCAAACAGGACAAAACATAAATGTGAAGGAAAAATATCTGATGAAAACCCAGCCTTGGCCACATTTCTTTTCTCTAGGAATAACAATTTTTTCTGAATTGACTTTAAAGCCAATTCACTATAAACATTGAGAGTAAATACAGTATTTTCAGGAACCACAAATCAAAATGCTTTTAATATAAATTTTGCAATCATTTCCAGATCACAATAAGGAGAAAAATTGATTTATTTGACATACAAAAGGATGTATCCATCCCTGAACCTCCATTAAAACAACCAGATAGTTTGTGTGTCTGTATTTGCAGCCATGAGTCAGAAACACCCAAGTCCCCATTTTGGGATGACTACCTTCTCTTCTCCAAGCTCCTTCTGTTACTGTGACTCCATATGTGTCCTAGACAATGGCAATTCATTAACACATATAAACCCACCTACATGTAGTTTTTTCTAAATTCAAAATATTGAATCTTTATATCTTTTCCATCACTTGTTTCCACCACCCTTCAAAATATTCTCATTACTTGTTAGTGAAATATAGATGTCCTGGTCCTGCAAAACTGACTGCAAACTGGTTATATGCTTAAATTCACACCTGGACCTCTCTGCAAATGGGAAGTCTCAGATATGTGTGGTTATGGTACAGGGACTTTCAAGGATGTCTACTCAGTATCAGAGTGCATTTCAGAACAAAAAGATCCCCAAGGTATATGTGTACAGAATATCTCTCTTCTTTTATAGAATGACCTTTATTTGGAATGTCCTCAGTGCTAGCCTATACTTTATTCAGGTGTAAAAAACCTGGTTTCATTCCCAGCGTCAGACTGTGTTTCAGTAGACGTTGAGACTTTCAACATTAAATTCAATTTTAGGGTAAGAAATACCAGGTCTGAGATACCACCTTCACATGATATAAAGAATTGATAAAACTTGGTGCAAGTTCCTTCAGCCAGTTGAAACTCCTAGAAAATTTTTAAAGGGGTAACTTGGTCCCATCATACCCTTTGCTGGATCAGGTACCCGTCTTCATGCAGCTGACACAGAGCCAGCTGAACACTTCACAGTGTGTTCTGGCTAATCAAAAGGAAATGCAGTTTTCCTTTGTTCTCACACATGGCTGTCACATTTGTATGGTGAGTTGTCTAGAGCAAGCTGATCTGTTATTAACAGACAAGAAACCAAGGATGTAATTAGAAGTGACATTAAAAAATGGGACATTTTTCTCAGAAGCCTGGAGAAATTTTCTCTGAAGCCTCAGACCCACCAAAAGGTGCATCTATTTTAGAAGCTGAGGAAGAAACCCCTTTTCTCATCCTGAGGATTGAGTGCCATACGTTCATATCTCAGCAGTCCTGGTAGAGTTCCCAGCCATTCCCCCAGTCTGCCGCTGAAGCCACGGCTCTGGGAGCACTGCAATAGAATGGGGAGCCCAAAAAGTGGGCTACAAAAAGCATTCTAGTGAATAAAATAAAAGGACAACTGGATAAAAATAAGAAGATACTTTCATAAATGAAAATTATGCTAAAAACGAGGATTACAAGGAGACTGTTAAAAGGTTGGTCTTCAGAGAGTTAAATATTTTATTCTAGACATAAATAGCATAACAAATCTTTTCAAAGTGAATGCTTTTACCACTTCTGTAGATGTTTTGAAATCAGTTCTTTTGTTATATCTCTAAGCACCTTTCTAGCAAATACATCCTACATCAAACTAACTTTGATGATCTTCTCTATTATCTAAATAAAATGAACACCTGATTGAACCCTGAAGTGGTAACACTGATGGATCTTTCATTAGTTCACAAAAATTTATGTTGCTTGTCCCTGCTGTGGGAACAGTGTGGGGAGGATGCCAGTGGAGGAGGATGTTGATATTAATACAGATTTGAGCAATCATGTTGGTAACTAAAGGCTGAATTCAAGCAAACTCAAAGGGAATCAAATGTATCAGAATAAATCAGTGAAATTCTGATGTCTGAGATACCTTTGAAATGGAGGTGGATTTATTCATTGTAGCATTAGCACATGGTTTATTTTACTGAATGTACAGATGATTTTATGTACATCTGGATTTGGACTTGATGATCTTTATGGTTCTCTTCTAATATGAGATATTTTATCATTCTATGATATGCATTTTCCCTTCAATGAACAAGGTGCTCTACTGTATTATTGACTGGTATGTTTTCTAGAGTTTTAGCTGGAATTTCCTTTGTACTTTAATAGCAATATGATTTATTAAGATTTTGCAGTGAGTTTAGTTTATATTAGTCAATTAAGAGTGTTAGAGAGCAGAGCACCAATAATGGTTTCGAAGTTTAATTTACATTGTGTTTAAATGGTTTTGCAAAAGGTTTGCAACTATTTGAATTACATTCATAATGTTTCAGATATGGCAGTTTTAATGGACTTACACTTCACTGAATTGTTTAATAAAGTCCAAGAATGCTTTTGTTTATTCCCTTTTCTTTTCACTGAAAAATTCGTAAAACTTAAAATTTGTGGGAGACATGGTAATGATAGTGATGTGCCACCATATCTTGTTTTCACACTGCATCTGACTGTCCTATTGAGAGTGAAACATAATTTCTCTCTGTCTTTTGCCTCCTTCTGCCTGCCCCAGAGTGCCTGTACTCACACATTTCAAATCCTTCACTTTTGACTTGGGGAGAAAAAAGCCTCCCTACAGGAAACCTTCCCCACTTCCTGTCCTGATATTTTCTTTACTTACTTTATACAGTGACTTTTGTTACAAAGAAATTAGTAAATATATATTTGTCAAAGAAGAAAAAGGAGCTAACCTCTGATCAACATAAGTCAATATTCTTAAATGTCTTCCATGACATCATGGAACATGGAAAGTGTGAATGCAGAGATAAATCTCTGATAGAAACAGCTTCATCATCAGTGAAATCCCATCAGCTTTCTTTGTCTTGGATCTGGTCTTGTAGTCTCAGAATGATATCCCAATTTTTTAATGAAAAAGAAACGTGTTATATCCTTGAGTCTTATTTTAAAGGCCTCTGAAGATTGGAAAAACACCTTCAGTTTCCATGGATTGTGAACTGTCTTAGTGCTCGGCTTTTCTTATCCAATCCCACCATGAATGTCAGTGAAAGTTTGCCAGTGACCTTGATCTGCATAAAAGGGTGGAATGAGAGAACCTGAAATTAAGAATTGGAACAAATTTATGTACTAATAGTGAAAAATAAGCTCTCTTTGTCTAGAGAGCTTCAACACTGAAATATTATTTAAGTTTTCTGCAAGACAGCTTCTAGGTGGACATGCATTTTTTAAAAGGTGGAACTCAAAGCAAAAATGTTAGGGAACAACAATCTCAAGATGTAGCAATATTCACTAAAATTAAATCCTGTGAAGAAAAGCAATTCTTGATTGTTACTAAAAGCAAGTTTTTTATTGTCAGTTGCACATTAAAGACACTATATGGAAAGTCCACACTAGCTAGCTATTTCCAAACTGAATTCTGAAGTAAGGACTCTGGAACATTTTCTAAGGTCTCTAACTTTCTTTTTTAGATAATAGCCTCTATTTCTCTGGGCTGAGAAAAAAGAATGGCTAATTACCAAAGGTCAAGCTAAAGGTTACAGGGAAAAACTATGTCTTTAAGCCCATAATAATGTGCAGTTTTAGAAGTAACACATATTCCACATACTCTATGGCTTACAATGCAAACCTTTCTTCTTGGACTTTTTGGTGACATGAGACTGTTAAGATCAGGTAATTTGTTTCCTGTAAGTCTTTCAGTGTAGGCTAAAAAACCCCCAAACAATTCAAACCCCAAAAATCCAAACTTAGTTCTCTTTCAAGATCTTTAAAGGATCTTAAAGTAAAAAAAAAAAAAAAAATAGTCTGACTGAGAAAAGCTCCATTTCATATGACATTTATTTAGTTTCTCATAAAGAAGGTTCTGCAAGCAACACGTCAAATATTTCATGACAGCTATTCAGCTAGTTTTATCCTCTGTAATCAGAGGGAAAAAAGGTCCACTCTGTGTTCACCTAAGTCAGAGACAGAACATGCATTGGTTCTGATGCTTACAGGGCTTCCTATCTTGCATTACAACCTAACTTAAATGAAATTTTCTTGTGTTTTGTCTATTAAAATTCAAATTCATTTAGCTGCAGCATCATGGACTTAAAAAAAAAAGAAGGCAAGAAACAGCTCCTGATTTGAGATCTTCTCATGCATTTAGAAGACCTTGGGTAATATCTGTTTCTGTTGAAGCCGGTAACTCTATTAATTGTGAAACATGGCACAGTTTTACCTTCAGTGTCTTCAACTCTGTATAATAACAGGATTCATCCTACTTGTAAGTTAAAGAAGAAAAATATATCAAAATCAGACAAAGTGCAGAAACTTGGTTCTCTCTCTCCTATTGACAAAATCATACTGCTCTCTCTTCTCTTAACTGAATGTAGACTTTCCCTCTATAGGAGCTTCTTTCTATTTATTGACATATATATGAACATTTTTGCATTTAACACCTCATTTTCCACTTTTTAATTCCATAAACTAGGCCGTTGTCATGCCGTCACTACCTTTATTCCAGATACTGAAACTGATTTCCTATTCTTCATTTCTGACTATAGTCTAAATCCTTTTCTTCCATCTTTAGGATATCTAGAGCAACCACTGTTGTCTTTATCACTATACTACCCATGGCTCCCTCATAGACTCATTTCTGTAGGTAGTGGAAGGGAGGAGGATTATTTCCCATAATGACTGTACTCTACTCCAACCATCATCATATATAAAGGTAATATATATCCTCTTACAAGGTATAGTACATGTCTGATAGGTTGATGATAAGGCTGTTACTCCATTAAGGACTTCTGACAGTGAGATACAAATTTTTAGCCACATAAGGCAATAGGAATATTTCACTTAGTTTGAGTTCTTATATATTTTTCACTGACTTCCAGAAGCTTAGCACTTTTATTTTGAGAGCTATTTATAGTCCCCAAAGTGTAAAAGAGAGTATTTTATTGTATACTTTTATATAATTTTCTTATTAAGTATTCTCTGAAATTACTTTTCTGTTATGACACCCTGAAGACTAATAAGCATGTAAGTAGTGCTATTATATTACATTTTTCTGTTGATTTTGGTATAAATAATTTGTACCGACATAAATATTGGATTAATAATAATAAGGTTATGATGCTTCACAGTGTTGTTCTGTATATAAAAAGACCCTATACTGTCCCATTTTAAAATAATTCAGGACCTCTGGCCTCTGTTGACAAGTAATTCTCAAGAATTTATCAGATAACATCACAGTTTTGTCTTAAATCTTTTCCATTCTCTGCTTTTACCATTTCTGTATAATTTAAAAATTATATATTTAAGACTATTATCTCATATTGATAGTTATTTTATACTGATATTATTATTTTACGTTGATAGTTTCCTTCAACATTTTTAATATTATATCCTGCCTCAGTCTTCCTTTTCCGCTTTACACAGTCCTAGTCTATTTTGTTTTACATCAATTCCAGCCATGTGTTCATCTAGTTTTCCTTTACTTAAAATTTATGCATGTCTGTTTCAAACAGCAATTATCAATGACTCTATAATCATTAGAGTAACTGACGATAACTAGCATCTAGTTAGCCTAAAAATGTCTGAATAAAGCTACTTTTCTCCTGTGTTTATTATTTTTCACTAATGCTGTCAAAGTCAGGACACGTGTGTGGCAGGACAGCAGCTGTGAGTCTGGGTAACAACTTCAGACTTTACAAAGTTTAGCTTTCCATAGCAGAGGTAAAGATTCAGGGACTGGAAGATCAGCAACACAGAAGACCACATTTCTTTAGGCATCACATCTGTCCCAGCAGTGGCTAATATCCACTGTGTGGCTCTGGATTGGAATTCCTGTCAGAGGAAAAAGATAGAGTGGGCTGCACTCTGCAGAGAGAACATACTAATTAAGAAGAAGTTAAGGAGAATTAAAAAAAAACAAACAAACAAACACACCAAAAAACCAAACCCCCACAAAATTAGTAAACCCACAACCAAACAAGGTAAGGCAGGTACTAGGAAGAGGTATGAGTGGGTTTGGAGGTCCTACAGAGTGGATGCAAGAAGACCATGCCTGTTATTTCGTACAGAGAGAAATCCAAATAGGTTAGGCACAATAAATCTCACTTGTTATGCTAGTCACTGGATTCTTCTGGTAACATACCTGTAGGTGACAAGTCACAGAGGTTTTGGAGCATGAATTAGCCCTTCTGTGTCACATCTATGCAGGATGACATTAACTTGACAGTAGTCTGCAGAAAGCATTTAAGTGTCGCAGTGGTCACGTGTGTATCCACTCCATGTTTGATGTATGCTGTGCTGTTTTATGTAAACTTTGACCTATGTGGTTAGCAAAGACTTGGCTGCTAATTCTGGTGTTTCTGTGGGAACATGGTGATTCACTGGAAAGAAGGGTGATTGTCTCTGTAGTTTGAATAGTCGTGTGAGATCATGGGCACAGCAAGGTGGACATCTTATCTGTGGACAAGATATGTGCCTCTAATTTTGGGAAGGCATTATGTTTACAGACAGCAATGATGCCTGTCATGCTGCGTCCTGTGCTGAACGTAGATGATACCGAGTAGAGTCATCTTCATGACAATGTTGGTAATGGATAGCCTTGCTTTTCCAAAGTGGCTATCCAAGATTCTCATTTCATGTTTCCACAGTGTCTCACTACTCATTTCTTGACTGAGCAATGTCCTTCTTCCATCCTGCATCTTCCTGTGATAGAAACCTCCATTGCTGGGAGGAACCACACTGTTGAAATGGAAACAAAATGAGGTTTTCACAGCTTGTAACAGTAACCCTGTGCACAGAAAGGTTTTTTAGTCCATTGGAGTCAATATCATATTTCCAGCCTGGTATGGTCCCATAAGTGGTATGGTCCCATAAGTGGTATGGTCCCATAGTCTTCTAACCTAGACTTGTTTAGGAATGGATGCATCCTTCCAGCATCCATTCAAAGAAATGGTGTTCCAGCTGGACTGTGTTTCATGCTTCAGAGTATTGAAAAGCTCCAAGGTAAGCATATTCTGTGCTGCTGGTCAGGTAAAAGAACTGTTGCCACCAGTAAAATGCTGAGCTGAAAGAAGGAGGGGTAAATTCTCAGTCAGGTGCCCCGCTTACCATTGTCGTTTATCCACCATGCTTTCCAGTTTTTGCTTCCACCTCATTTCATGGTTAGAAAAAAGAGCCATAGGATTACCAAAGTCCTGAGCTGCTGATAGACAGCAACATACTTCACATAGGCATCAGGGAAGAGAGTGAATAAGCTGGAGGGTGGATGTTACAGGGCTGGTATAAAGCTGCTATTTTGGCTGCAGTGAGAACACAACTGGGTGTGCTGACACACAGTGAATACAACTTATAACATCTCGGTATTCACCCACTAAAACAATGGTAATGCAGATAAAAGGACTTTTGTGGCAGCTCAGTCAGGACCATGCTTTTTGTAAGTGTAAAATGAAGCTTTTAAAAATAGTAACAGATAATGTTTTAAGAGCATAAATAAGTAATGGAATCGCTCAGTTAATAGAAATACTATCATTATAAATGGTAGGAGAACAAATTAAAGCACTTAGTTTTGCTCCAAGTTAAACCATGGCTTTGCTTATGTGCATAAAATTAAATGTGTGCACAACCTGTAGCTGAATGACTGGACACTGACACTTAAACCTACCCACACGTTCTATTTTCAGGTGCAATTCGGTACAACTGAACCACTGCTCAGGACTTCATGGACTCCATTAGCCTGTCAGTAAGGTATCCAAGAATCATTTGTGTAAATTGCTGTAAGTCAGTGGTTGTGGCAGTCAGACCTCAAGAATGTAACTGAGTTTTAAATACTATCTGTGATAATAATGTCCATGGTTTTGAGTAGGCTGTCTGGAGGGGAGGAGAAGTCCAAAATAACTGGTGGGGGTTTTTTTATCTTTGCCTGAACAACATAATTATTCTTCAAGTCTCATATTCATTGAAATGCAGGTCAAAATGAAGCAAGTAGTTAAAAGCACAAAATATGACTTACTGGGTTTAGAAGGTAATAGAGGCTTGCTTTATTAAACTCCTCTGCAAAATAAAAGCAAATTTAAGAACAACTCAGAATATCATTAGACAATGACTGAGATAACATTATATAGCATCCTTCTAGCATCCTTTTGTACAAGTCTGCTATGTGCTTCAGCTTTCATTCACCCCTCCTACACTGTGTGGGACTGGCAAGTGACAGGCCTTGAAAGTAATCATTATTATGACATAACAAATGAGGGTTTTTTTGGAAAAAAAGGAAAGTAGCCATTAACAATTTATTCAAGTTGATATTTCTGCTGTTTTCATTTAAGTGTTACCTTCTCTATGGCAAATATAGAAATTATTGAAATAAGAAATTATTTAAAGTGCAACTTTCAGACCAAGCAATATTTTTTTGACTGCATTCTTTCCCTACATGCTGAAAAACTAAAATCAAGTGGTATAAACATCTAGGATGAAAAAGCACAGCTTGTACCCATTCTACAATTCTGATTATTAAACACCCACATATAACAAATATATCCTTTATTTAATGGCAGGCTGGAATTTTTTAAAAAATTAGTTAAAGTTTAGTTTTAATTCAGGCAATGGAAACTGTCTTGTTTTATTAGACTAAAAGGGAAAGTTTTTTTGCTTAAAAGAAATTTTGCAACAATCAGTTTTTGTTAGATATCTGAAAGCTTTCTGGATATTTCATGCAACTAAGGGATGACAACTAGATCTAAGATCCCTTGTAGAATGTATTTATTATCTTCTTATATTCAGAAATTGCTTTAAACTTAAGGGTTTGGGTCTTACAAAATGTTTCCTGGAAAATCCTGGCTTAGCATACGGGTATGTTAGGCCATTTGGATCAATTTTTCATACTCACTTGGGTAGAATTAGTTGCTATTTAACAGGAGAAAGAGGGTTTCAATTTATCCCCCACTGGAGATCTGTCTACACATATCTTACTTTACAGTTGGGCTTTCCAAAGTTTTTACTGTAACTAAAGCCTCTGTTTCACAATTCATATTCAGGAAAGCTCCTGACCATGCACTAGGTGTTAAATACTTTCTTAACATGTGCTAACAATACTGAAACTTAAATCTATGTGCAAGTACTTTCCCGGAGAGGGTTGTGCTTTGTTACTTGTTTTGAAACTTTGCAGAACAAAGATTCAAACCACATTAAGTGACAGAAATTTTGCTTATACCACCCTCAGCAGCTTAAATTGGTTACAGTCATTTTGTCTCACTTCAAGCAGAAGTATATGCTGATAATAAAATATTAGAGTACATCTAATATGGAGAATAATGATATAGCTCTCAAATTCCCATAACCCTAAGAATATGTCCCTGATTTGGATCACTTTAAACCACCTGAACTGTGGGTAAAGAGTCTTTATTCCCACAAAAGTCCTTCTGAGGCAGATGTAGCACTCTGTAGGTGCCTTTTATTATACTCAACTCTGTCTAGTGCAGTTCTGCAGATCCATTTTTCTTCCAGACTGTTTCAGGGCGATGCTCATCATGCCTCCAGAAGGAGGTCAGTGCATCACATATTCTGTGTCCTCTCCATCTGTGTAACAGTTTACAGTGACTGCACCACCCCCTTGAAAGATGCACCACCCCCTTGAGAGATACCCCACTGAACACCAGAAGGGGCTACTAAGAGCCTCCACTACTTGAAGTCCTTCATCTCTGGTGTCTCTCATTTAGATCAACAGTGGTAAAAGTAGCTCAAGCAAATTCGTAAATTTCAACGTTCCTCTGAGTTGAACTTTTCTCCAAGCCTCCTTACCATGTGTGTGAGATTTTGGCTTATATATGCCTGTACTGGATCAATAGAGCTAAGCTGGAACTCTACACAGCTTCTAAAACTGATAATTTTCTGGATGGTTTTCTGAGGAAAATGGAAATATAGGAAATATAATAAAATAGAAAATATAATAAAATATGTGATCTTTGTATATAAGTATGATTTATTAACCTAACATTCTTGTACTTACATTTCACTACTTCAGAAAAATTGTCATAAGAGTCAGATTTTTGGTTTCTATGTGGAAGGTCTCACCTTTAAAAAGAAAAATACATTTAGACTCACTTTCCTTTTTACTTGCACTGTAAATGCTGGATTAACTTTTAAACATGGTTATCTTCCTCTTACTTTGCTGTAAAGGTATTCCAATTTACCTATAATTCTATCTTATGATTAAATTCAGCTTTACTGAAAATGATTTCCTCTATCAAAAGGAAAAATTTTTACCAAAGTTGTGCATCCTCCACCTGTTGTGGGGGTGGATAGAGATTGAATTCTGGGTGGATGAAGAGGGAGTTCTATAATTTAATATTATGTTTAATTTACATGACAATGGTATAGGACCTCAGATTCCCATCTGCTTGACAAAGACAGAACAAAAAGAGTGTCTGCTGTTCAAAGACCTTATAGTTTAAAGCTAAGAATGTCATCTCCTGTTCTGCCCAACAGATGACCAGAGATTGGGACAGGTCTTTAATTTTCTGTCCTAAGAGAAGAGTATTTGCAGTAAAGAGTTTTGAAACAGTTTAAACCAAGGATTAAAACCAAGGTAAAGATTTGGATAGTAAATTCGATCCTCCAGCCTGCTAATTTTTCCTGCTTAAAATGACTCTAAAATTTCTATTTATACAATATAACGGAACTTCACATAAAAAAGGCATCCCCATAACAGCACTTACATTCCTGAGAAACCCTTATGTGTCCTACTAGCAGTATATGAACTATATCTCTGTGTTAACTTTGTCAAAAACTTCCACTGATTTATTTATTTATTAATTCAATTTTTCCTCTGTTTTCCTTTAAGAGGTTTCCTGTGTGACAAGTAGTGACAGTCTGAGAGGCAGAAAGACTGGAGTCTTCCCTTTTTCCCTGTAAGAGGCATGATGCAATGAATACATGAGTTTCCACTGTTGAGCCTTTGCATTTCATGTCAGATCTAGGAAGTCAAGTACTCAAGGTCAGAGGGTCTGCTTCTATGTAAGCAGATGTAATTCCATTGATATTATATCATCAACCACACTTGTTGGTTCTGAGAATACCCATGGTAACTGATTAGATGAGTCAATTGAGATGTGGACAGACATCTTCAGGAATCTGACTCAACATGATTCATTTTATGAAAGCAATTGCACTCAAATAGGGATTACCAGGTGTTTTGATATAAGCTCCTGCATTTGAATTAGTGAGTAGGAAATCAAAGACAGGTTGAAAATCTCTGCCAAAGACACTACCTGCCACAGAAGGTAGTGTCACACACTACCTTCTTCACACAGAAGAAGAGGAGCTGAGAACTGAGATTCTTAGCAAGGCAGACAGAGCCAGTACTGCCACCATCCAGGACTGTCCCACTGTCCCTGAGCCAGGAGTCTACAGCAAGCCTGTGAAAGCAACCAGCATCAGACACAGATCAGCATTCACCCAGCAAATCCATGGCGATGAGACAAGTCCAAGGTAAAACCAGGAAGTCAATGCAGAAGCTGGGAGTCAGAGAAAGGATCAGGGAGGCACAAGATGGAGGAAGTACAGTTAAGGCTACAGAGTAGTCAAAGTGCAGCTCAGGTGGGCACCAAACACAAGTACCTTGGCTCCAAAGCAACTCTTAAGGGAAGGAGAGAGAGCCTCGCCTAATGCTCTTCCAGCTCTTGCTGCACAACAGCACTGATCAGTGACCTGGCCTTGGGCATGACTATCTAGATTTCTAGAGGGGGAAAACAGTGCTCCAGACCTCTAGCATACCCATCGTCTTGTATCCTAGTGATGCAGGATACCAAAAGGATGGACTGGGAGAGGTCCTGGACTCATGGATGCAAATGAGCATCCTGAGTCTGTACTGACTTCACACTGGGGCAAGACCTGGGTGTGCTCCAACCCCTTTCCTTCGTGCCTGGAGTCTTCACAAATGGGCATCAGTTCACTGGTGTACCATGATGCAGTGCTAATGAGATGACTGGATGTCATCCACTTTTATTTTTTTTTCCAATGATTCCTATATTTGGGGAAAAAAAAGACAAAAAATGTAAGGTAAGGTAAGGCAAAGTAAGCAGTGTTGAAATAGATGCAATGACATGATAAATTCAACCTGGATTTGCTAAGTTTTGGTCACTGTGAAAATGCTGATAATGCTAGAAATGTCAAAGCAGTTCATTCCCACACTTTCTAAAGTATATTTACATGGACTTCTCCCAAACGTCTTAATTTCAGACACTACACAGAAGCAAAGACACAATATTGTCAAAGTGATCCCTTTCTATTCATTAAGAATTCACACAGTCTGAAGATGGTAGGTGAATATCCCTTATTTCTTTCACATTTACAATATCCTAGCCACCATGTTTTTAAGGTATTCTGAGTTACTCTCACACCTATTAAAATGTGTAGTGAACCAATGGCAACATGCAGCATTGTGATGGAAACATTGGTAGAATGGCATGCATGTATTATGCCTGGGTATGAACTCAGGCACTTGTGTCCTTCTCATCTGTGCATTTCTGGCTCTCTTTTGGAGTGTTTCGATCAGGTCTCAAGTATTTTGCTATAGCAGGAGATACTGTAGGCAATATACATGTGAACTGTCTGGTGCCACCTAGCCTTATGGTTACATAGTGGTCCAATGGTCCAGTGGTCCGTATGCTCTTTTGTTTCTGAGTGTGGATGTTGCCAGAGGAGAGACAGTGAGATGCTCTGATATCTCATCCTTCCCATCTTCCCAGCTCCTCTCTGGCTGTTCTGGGTTTCTACTCGCCTCACAAGGGTGGACTTCTGCCTTCAAAAGGCTTGCACGTTTTAGCCATGTGCACTCATTCTGTGATTCAGAAAAGTGCCTACAAAGGCAGATGACCATTTCATTCATTTTACATGTCCTATAGGGAATGCACTGTCTCACATTCTCTTACTAAGTCTGAATGAGAGCACTCCTAGCTAAGGACAGCTTTGGCAGGATGGCTTTCAGACACACTGAAGCACTGGACACTCCAGTGGGAGCTGGGAGAGGTAAGCAGGTTTGTTGACATAAGGAATAAACCCCTAGACACCTTCTCATTCTCCTCGTTTCTCTTGTTTTGCTCTAGTCCCTCCATCTCCTTTTAATATGTTAAACACCCAAGAACGAATAATTCTATTGTAAATTTGATACCTATGGGGTTTTGGTTTTTAGTTTGGTGAGGGGATTTTTTCCATGTTTTGGTTTGGCACTCAAATGGAAAATGTATTTGTTCTTATACCCTTAATCCTTATGGCTTTGTTGCTCATATAGAATGGTGAATGAGCAAGTAGTCATGAGACAAAAAACTAATAGTGTAAAGTATTCAATATGTTTTACATGCACTGTTCTTTTGGAAGCAAAATTTGCCAGGACAGCAGATGAAATTTAGTACAATTTAGTCAACTTGGTTGTCCTTTTATAATGACATTCTCAAGTCAAAGGGAAACAGAATAAAAATTCAGAACACTCATTCTTGAACAGGAGACTAAAACATATTGTAGAATATACTCTAAAGATTAGAAGGCCAGAAGAAGTCATTAAATCTCATATTCTTACCCCTCATGTAGTTCGGGCAAGATTTTCCCTTCTTGTGTTACTGTATATTTGAGTGGGAAACACAAAAAGGTCTCTTTTATTAAAAAAAAACAAAGAACAAAAAACCCCAAACAAACAAAACCAAAACCAAAACCGAAGACAAAACAAACAAAAACCCAAAACAAAACCAAAACAAACAAAACCAAACAAACCAAAACCAAAACCAAAACCAAAAGAATAAAAAACCAGTTTTAACATTTTCAGCTATTTGAAATTCAACAGAGGCCTTAACAGATAAAAATTTGTAGCTTGTCTGTGAATTAGTTTTTCATTCTTGGTTTTCTTCCAAATATAGATTCTCATAAACTGATTTATTCATCCTTGAACTTTCTCTCTTATAAGGAAAACTGAGTTTCAAAGCAGAGCTTCCAACCCTTCAATCTTTGTCATGGCTCCTCCCTGAACTCTAATTTCTCAGCGATGTTCTGGACACCTAGAACCTAAAGAGGAAGTATATTCTTGCCACATATGCAAACATATTTTTGTCTCCTCATATTGGAAATTTCCTTTGTTTATGTGTCCTAGGATTGTTTTAGCCCTTTGGACAGCGTTGACCTAGGTTTTTATACTCAGGTTGTCCTGTGTGATCCTCAAACTCTTTTTGGACTGCTATCTAGGTTATGCTCCCCTCACCTGTATGTATAAGCTACATTTTCTATTCTTGATTTTGAGTTTGTATTTATCTGTCTTGCTTTGCATTTAGCCTAAGCTTAACACCATTCTCTTTACCAGTTACAGAGCCTGTTTACTGTTCCCCATCCTTAACACTGTGATCTATAAATCTTATCTGCAATGATTTAGTGTTTCCTTCTAGGTCATTGAGAAGAGTGTTACACATCTCAGAATGAAACCCCAGTCCCGGGAGGGATCCCAAGAAGCAACACTTGAGGATTATTCATTTACAGTTATCTTTTGAGATCTATCAACTCACTAGTTTTTAATCCATTTACCATGTGAAGCTTTAAGTCAAATACTTTTTTCTCTGCTGATGTTCAATCAACGTTATCATCTTTATTGACTAAACTTCTCTATTATAAAGAGATACTAATTTAGCTGAACAATATCTATTTTCATGATTTCAGTGGGAAGGCATTAATAAAATTAACCTCCCTTGGCAGTACAATGAGGACACTCCATAGCAGAAGCTGCCCCATGTCAGTGGGAGCAGACTCTCACATCTCTGTTTTCCAATGGGCAACAGATCCCATGACAGTTTATCTACCAGTCTCATCACAACTTTTCTGACTTACTCCTGCTTCTGCTGCCTCTAAAGTAGCCAACAGAGTGGGAGTCTCTAAGGTAGTCAATACTAAGGTAGAGTTCCAAGCCCTGTGCCTGAGCACCTCAGGTTTTTCTTTTTCTTCCTTACTCACTAAAAGCACATGGATCCCTCTACATCTAATGATGGCAGCAAAACTGCTCCTTTGTCAGTGATATACAGCATCAACCTAAAGGCATGAGGTGCAGAGACTGGCTAAAAAGTAAAGGAAGAGGATTAAGCCAGTATAAAGAGCGCAGAAGCTGATCTGTAGAATGAATGCATATGCTCCAACAGATAGACCAAAGGACATTTTGCCTGGGTAGAGATTGTGAGATAATCATAATTTAAATATGCAACCAAAGTGTCTTAAGCAGCATGAGTCACAGACTGTGAATGAACAGAACTTACTTTGACCTTGAGGATTACAGAATTCAATTCTGGACTCTTAATAAATTTTTGTTAAAAAAAATTTCTTCTATCTTATTGTGCATACTGGTTCAAAATCTGAAGTGTTTAAGGGCCAGTTTAAATGTAAGCACAAGAGAAGTGCCAGTGTTGTCCATGGGACTTTATCTGTCATCCTCGCATGAATAGTCTGCTAGAGCAGAGGGAAAATGTTCAGCTTCTTGTAAGATCAAGTGTCATGACAGTGTGCGGCTCCCAGTGGGTTGTAAGTTTAATCGCTCTGCAAAATATTTCTCTTCTGGTACCAGTTTCAGGATAGCTATTGATTTCACATCTTTCAAAAGCTTTTTCTACTGTAATTATGACTGTACTTTCTTGTTCATCTGAAAATAACATGAAATAGATATTGCCAGGACAAGGATAAGTTGATATAAGATATCATCATTACTTTGTTAATTAATTTCCATGCATTATTTTGTGGAACATGTGTTATAAACATCTTATAATGTGATGACTTGCTAGTATTTGATTAACCACATACTATTTTTTGGTTAAAAATTGACTGTACATGCAGGCAGGCTGCACATTGTTACTTGTCTACAAGTGATTGTGCCTCTGGAAGTGAACTACTGTACGAATTATTCTTTGTCTCAGCAATCTCTTCCTTTTGAGATTTCTTTCACTGTAGTCCCTGACTTTACACATTCTATGGCTTAAGTCTTCTTTTCCAGCATGACAGACTTCAAATACCTTAATGAATATATTATAAATTGCCTGTAATATAAATTGCCTATGTTATAAATAACAATACGTGAACACTAAGAATGTAAATCAGCATTACTCTTGTTGTTTGCATTATTAGAAAAAAATCCACAATTGAATTACAGCCTTATGTTCAACCATAGAGCATGAAATTAGTGAGTAATAGAAACATATGAAAACTCCTTCCCTTTAAAAAGGATCAGGACTAGAAATGGTCAGAAATGTAATTTTATAAAACTGCCATGCATGTGCAGCCTGAGTCATTGTTGCACCACGTAGAAGAGAAAAAAGTGAAAAGTAGAATTTACATTTTATGTTGGCTGGTTATTCAGCAGTGTAAAAATTCTACATTTGGTCTTTAAATGGTAAATAAAACCACAAAAACCTACTGGGTAATCTCTTATTACACTTTTTCCATTTTTTGTGATAACTTTTATGTGTATGTTATTGACTATTACTGCTATGTCATTTTGATAGAAAGTACTTGCAGAGAGGGGTGAGAACTTAATCGGGTTTGTTTAAAGGGTGTAAGTTTCAGATAACACATGACCTCCAGGACAGTGCTCCAGATGTATATAAGGATAACCCTATGCAGGATTGTGCTCCTTATTGTGTCTTGCACCATCCTGATTCCTCTCAGGATCAGCTTCAACCCCACTTCTCTGCACAGCAGCCTGACTGCTGGCACAGAGACATAAGGTGTCCACCGATACAAAAGCCGTAAGTCCAGAGGCATGGGAAGCTGGGGCCAACCTGCCACCGAGCAAGGCTGTCAGGCAGTCAGGAGTGAGGCATATGCAACCTATGGGCCAGAACTGACTCTTGAAGCACGGTGTGCTTCCTCGTCTGAGAGCAGTGGAACTTCTGTTCTCTCCTCCACTCTGTGATTTCAACAGTGCAGCAGCATACTAACAGAGGGAACCCTTCACTGACCGTGATGAAGAGTCTAAATGGCTCCTAGCTGGGGTTAAGCACCTACCTCTTAGATACCAGGTTGAGTGTGCATGCTGAGGCCACTCTAACTTCAGCTCCATTCTTGCCTTCCTCCTAGAAGTATTCCCTGGTAATGCCCTATTAGTCATATGAATGAGAAGAAACTGACTGGGATTTATATGCAGTTTACTTGTCTTTGATTAGCACATCCTAGTAGAATCCAGCATGGTCTTTCTTACTCTTTCTCATTCCTTTGAACTTGGTTTGTTTTCTTTATTTTGCACTGGCCTAATTTATAGTACCTGAGGCCGTTGTCATCCTTTCTGTACACTTAGTAGGCACTATCTAGAAGACTGGTATGAAATCCTTCCTTTCCTTCCTTTTCTTATCTCTGGAACCTCTTTTAGTAACTTTAAACAAGTGCTATTCATCTCTAGAACAGGTATGATCTCTCTCTGGTTTTTTTGGGGTTTTTTTGTTTGCTTGGTTGGTTGGGTTTTTGTTGTTGTTATTGTTGGGGTTTGGGGTTTTTTTTGTTTTATTTTGTTGGGATTTTTATTTTGCATGTTATTGTTACTCCAAAGACTAACTTTATAGCTATTATTTTTCATTGTAACAAACGTGGATAGGGTCTTCCTAAATCTTTGTTCGTGAAGCCTAGGCATGATTATTTTTCATACAAACATGTCTAAAGGAGGTATAGTCAGGACTTTACTTTAACCTGCTAACATGAACAAATCAAACATCGGTCCTAAACATTAATGGGAATAAAATATTTAATTGTTTCTAAAATATCTCAAAGCCTTCTGTTCGCATGGTTTCACCAAAGCTGAGATACGCATAAAATGTAAAATGAAAGGACTAGAAAAGGAGGACTAAATTTGATGAAACCATAAGATTCAGTGTGCATAAATCTAAGTCAAATTCCAGAACAAAACTAGAGAGGACAGAATTGAAACACAAATGTTAAAAATAATACTATGGTATTTGATGCTTCTATTGCTCTTTTTGGCCGTGGCTCTGAAAGCACTTTCTGAATAGTGATTCTTGACATCTTGAAGGAGAAATTTTCCCCCTATGTTAAGCCCAAGTAAACTGAGGCACTGAGAAGTGCTTTGTCCAAGTTCAAACATGGAGTGACAGATACCAAAAGCAATAACTCTACAAGCTGAAACTCTCCACTGAGAGAGGGCTAGGAACTGGGAGGAGGCACAGGCAGGACAGCTGACCTGTACTCAGACAAAAGGATATTCCATACTATATGATGTTATGCTCCACAATAAAAGCTGAGGGAAAGGAGAAGCAATAGGGATATCCATGATTATGGTATTTGTCTTCCCAAGTAACTGTTACAGGCAATGAAGTCCTGCTTTTGCAGAAGTGATTGGACATTTGCCTGTTGATAGGAAACAGTGAATAAATTCTTTTTTTGCTTTGCTTTTGTGTTTCCCTATTGGACTTCCTTCATAATGCACGAATCTTTTTACCTTTATTTGTCTCCTCGTCTCACAGGAGAGGGGAGTGAGTGAGCAGCTGTGTGGGTGTTTGGCTGTTGGCCGGTGACAATCCACCACTGGTGTGTGCATTCAGTGCTAGTCTTCTGCTCTCAGAGAACTTTAGCATAACAAAATGTTCTCTGGACTACCAGTCAGAGAATATCATATAGGTATGATTCATGCACTTGGAATAAAGTGGTATTTTCTCAAAGT
This sequence comes from Corapipo altera, assembly GCF_003945725.1. Lineage (NCBI taxonomy): Eukaryota > Metazoa > Chordata > Aves > Passeriformes > Pipridae > Corapipo > Corapipo altera. Next base: position 68,383,668 of record NW_020884872.1, read on the forward strand.
ACAGATAAAGAGCAAGAAAAGATCTATAATGAAACAGTGTTACTGATCTAGTTTTTACCTGAAAACACACAATAACACTGAAGTAAAAAAACGAAGTAAGCAGTCAGCCCTACTAAGTTTTCAAGAAAAAGGCAGAATAAGTGTGTTTGACATTAACTGCTCCCTTGAAATTCGTCTCATTCTTCCAAGACGTGAGAGAATGTGCATAATTCAGTTTTAGATCAGAATGTTAAAGGGACATTTCCAGCCTAATAAAAGCAAACATGCCAAAATGTTCCTCTTGGAAAGTGTTTCAATTTTATCATTATGATATGCTGTAACTGAAGAAGACTCAACATAATATATTCAACTGATTTTCTTCAAGTTATTAGGAGTACCTTTGGTTTAATTATTTTTCCCTACGTGAATATATCTTTCTAAACCCAATGTAGAGTTAATAGGTGGAACAAAGAAAATCAGTCATTTTCCTTTTCCCTGTCAAATTTTATTGCAAAAATAAAATCCATAAATATGGCAGGAGGACTGTCAAGTAAAGGTAAAATTCCATTTTAACTATTTTTTGTTCACTATGTTTCAGGCTGACAGTACTTGAACCTGATTATTATTCTTAGATAGAAATACTTCTCATTTTAAGACAAATTATATAAAAAACCCCTCTATTTAAAATACTGCAGCACCCTTTAAACAAATGAACGAATTATAAAGCATTGCAACACATATTACATTAAGCTTTGATATATAAAATGGCTAATCAATTACAAAGGTAATAAAAGGTAACTTTAAAGGTAATTTTAAAGGTAACCTATGCCATTTAGGAACAGAACATCAGAATCATCAAGTAATATTTAGAGATCAGTTAGGAGTTTATTTTTGTATCAATATCTGAATACTTTTATACATATGCATATAATTACAGAAAATTTTACAAGGCAAAAAAAGTAAAGCAAGAAAAATAAATATTCCCTTACTCTGTATAACCTTGACTTAGTGAAACAGTTAAATTTTCCACAGATTTTCAGAAGCTCCTTTGATACTCACTTCTCTTGCTCTTCCACTGGGCCTGATGCACATTTTGTCACAGTGACATGAAAATGGCTTGGACAAAGGTTTCCACTGCACTTTTTATTCTATGATTTTTGTCCTCATCAAAGCAGAATACTGTTCCTAATTCCTAGTGCCATCCTTGGGGATTCAGAAGACTTTCCAAATCCTGGTAACCACTGAGGCTGCACCCAGAAATGATAGTAAAGTGGCAAGTCCTCCGCATAATGCATAAGGAAGAGTTTGTGCTAGACTATAAAGACTTACACATAGAAGCAGCTCTAAACTAACAAGAAAGAAATACAGAAAGGAGAGCTGTGGGCTAAGCCCTTCTTGACAGATTTAGTTGGGTACCTTATGGTACACCTCTGGAAAGATCTCCCCTTTACTGGGGGCTTATACCTATGAAGCTTTGTTCAACACATAGATCAGTCTGATTCCCCTGAGAGGAAGACTTTAAGCATGGGGTTTTCAAAAAATATGAAGTTTGAATTTAAGGACCTAAGTCCTTTTGTAATTGTTGAATAGAGAGGAGGCCAACCTGCTTGGAATGAGAAATACCTTTTCCTAAATTACAGTTGACCATAATAAATCAGTATGTCATTCTGCAGTCGAATCTTTGGAAGCAGAAACAACATTAACAGTCCTAAGGAAGCACTTCTCATTTCTGGTGCAAGAACAGCAAGGGGTGACACTTCTGTAGTCATGTGATAATGAAAGAAATGACAATGGGCAAGGTGGAACAACTGATGTAGTATCCAGTGAACTTTCTCAAGTGGCTGCATCACATGCCTGTGCAATTGAGATTTCTTTGGAGACATATAGTAAGGCAAGTATGATTCTTCACCCCGTTTTGCAAGTTTACTGTTAGTGAAGCTCCAATGACTTTGACTGAAGAAAATAAGAGGATAATTGAGTTCAGGTCCCTCCTCTGAAGACTTAACAATCTAATTTTGGACCAGGAAAAAAACAAAACAAAACCCAATTAGGGAAGAAAGGAAGACAAAGTCCCTCAGGTTATGCTCATGCCTTTACTGGATCTGCTATGTGTCTTTAAATAGAAGCTCTAAACCACCAGTTTATGAACATCATGAAAGATAGGTAAAAAGATATTTGCTTTTATTGTATGCCACTAGAGCACAAATACCTAATTTTTGTATCAATACCATAGCTGATTTTCTGTTCATGTGTGATAAAATTAATAAGCTGACATTACTGGAGACATTTGCAAAAACATCTGTGATTGATGCTCTTTTTTTTACCAAACTAAAGCTTATTATTTTATTTGTATTTTGTAGATGATTGTGCACCGCCTTCTCTCAGAGCCCAGATCACTCCTCCTGCCCTCACAGGAAGTACATGTGAGATCTCATGTACCTCATATCTTAACAGCTACCATTGATGATTTTCTCTCTAATGGTACTGTGACTTACCATTATTCGTACTGCTCTACTGAGCTGCACTTGGAAATGGATATTAAGGTAAAACCTCTTTATTAATGTGTATCTTCCCTTTAATCTCGCACTACGTACTAAGGTAAAACCTTGTGCATTGCACAGGCAGTATAGAAGTTACAAGGAGAAAATTAATTCATTTGCTTGCAATCACAGACAAAATGTTTCATTTTAAGATTCAATCCTCCCACTTTAGCTCAAAGCCTTTACAATTTCATTCCTGGGTGTGATACTAAAGTTTAATCTTTGAGGATGTTGAAATGTATTTCCTGCAAAATGCTATGGGCATAACGTGGGAAACATATCCTGAAACAACAGACAGCTGCTGGAGTTGTGAGATTTCAGTTGTGTTTGGCTTTAATGTCAATAGAGTAAGCTTGCTTTGCTTTGCTTTGTTTTGTTTTCTTCCATTCTTCAATAGCAACATTCCAGCACTTCAAAGTCAATAGATTTCTGGCTGTAAAGCTCACCATGTATCAGGTTCATCTTCTGGAGGACAAGCAACAGAGGGTCAAAGGCAACAATTGTTGTAGCAACAGACATTTCACTTCATCCCGTGTATTCATACACATGAATGCTTCTTTCCCAGCTGAAGCTGTTTATGTACTTTATCCAGAGCTTTGTGCACTCTACAATATTTCTTATAGTAATGAAAAAGGAATCTGCTGAACCAAAGAAAATAAAATCCTTTCAAAAGGTTGGCATTTCACTGGCAGATTTTTCAGCGAGCTGAACGCTAGTGCTCTGGTGTATACACATTGAAAGTAATTTCTATTTGCATCTGGTATTTTTCCCCACAAAATATCTTTCATAGGATTCGTTCTTTCTTCTCTTTGTCTCTGTCTCTGTCTCTGTCTCTCTCTCTCTCTCTGTCCAAATCAGGCGCTTCATAAAGCTTGGGCAAGAGGGTAAAAGAGGGAAGGAAGTGAAGTAGGTTTAATATTGATTTGAATGTTTTTATTTAAACCTAGGTTTTAGTATTTAAATATAGTTGGAGTAAAAATATTCCAATGTTCAATTATTTATCTGTGAGATTAGGACAGCTCTGAATTTGTTCTATGTACCTTTTTTAGTATGATGCTCTCAAGTTCCAGAGATATGAATTTATTTGTCCCAGGACACACAGAGGCTTCAGACTGTCTTTCCATTAATATTGGATAAGACCTAGATTCTTTCCTAGCTCAAATGGGGCACTTTTTTTTCTCCTCTTTTTTTTTGTCAGCTCTGTAAAATGCAGATGGAAAGAGAAAAAAAGCTGCCAAAAGCTGTTCTACCTATGTTAGATCTGAGTTGTCCTTTTAAGGTGCCTCACTATCACAATACACTACTGATCTTATAAAGCACCTCATATAAGCCCAGAGTCCAAGAACATTTTTCTGTATAACATATACATTAAGCAAAACTGTAGTAGCAGTCCAACAGAAAGGTGCTTTGAACTGTTTCACACAATGGGTCTTTTAGATTTACTCAGAAGATGAAACAAATCATAGATATTCCTCTAAAGATAGACATTTCACACTCAGTAGTGGCTGTGGAAGACAAAGAAGATGACTAAACCTGGATGATTGCTTGTAGTAGATATGCCAGACATGTATGGCAGTGACAATGAATGTTTAACATCCCTGACCCCTAAAAGGTTGTGAATGACATGTGCACTTAAGTGCTCCAGGGAAAAGATTACAGATTTGTGAATGGAAATGAACTGATTAGGAAGGCTAAGGTTTTTAAGAGGCTCAAGGTACATTTCTGCATATGGGATCAGCTGTGACTTGGCCATTGTCCTAAACACACAGATATACTGCTGTGAAACAGACTAGGAACCAGACCATATCCAAAGATTTTGCTTGTTATATCTGTCCTAGTTAGAACAGCTGGGACCGATTCATCAATGGATGGGTGTAGCCCAAAACTGTGTATTCTATAGCCTTCCATGCCATCTCCCAGAAACTGTTATCAGTAGAGGCCTGCGAAATAGGAAGATGTTCCTGTCCTCATACCCTTTTATGGAATTCCCAACGAGGGAAGGACTGAGCATTCCTACCTGAACTGGAGAATATATAAACCTGGAGTTTCAGAACCTTTCCACCACTTGTGGGATCCAGGGGAGGACTGCAGCTCACCGCTCTCAACCAGACTGGACTGCAATCACTACTTTTGACCAGACTGCAACAGATCTCCCACCAGCAGGTTTTTTCCCCTCTCCCTTTACTTTGGACTCAGGGGAGGGGGGCAAGGAACACCACTTTGTTCGTGCCCCAGGGTGCTGGGTTATACATTTGGGGTTTGTGGGTTAAGACCAATTGTTTGTCTGTATAATCGTACTTATTGTATTATTTTATTAAATTTTTATTCTGACTTATAATCTCTCTTTTGAGTTGAGTTCATTTCCCCTGCTGGTTAACTTTTAAACCAGCACAATATCTCTCTCCTATGGCTGTACAACTGAATAAAGTGAGAGGACAATATCCAGGTAATCCTCAGGTGCTGGAAATGAAAAATACATTAACAGGAGGCACTTAAATTCTAAAAATCAATCCAAAAACACCTCCCTAGCTCCATTAGGCACCTAATATGCCATTAGTACTGAAACTTTCCTTCAAACAAAAAGTGGTATTTGTAAGACCAAATTTTGATCTATACCTTTGCTGTTAATAGGATGAACAAACAGTTTTGGAAAGTGTTTCTTTTCATGCTTATCTACACTTCTAAGACAGGTAAGATGAATCACCTGTCATAGAAAGGCTTATGTAATTGATTAAAAAGACAGTGTAGGATGACCAGCAATCAATATCAATATATCAATGTATTGATTTACCTTGTAGACATCCAAAATGTAGGTCAAGATGAACCCTGCCTAAGGTGTCTAGAACCTGGTCTAGAACATGTCTAACACAATCACTATCTAGAGTGATTGACCCATGTTTGCATTTCCCATTGGCACAAATGCCAGATTCTGCACCTGTGACAGACTAACACCAGGCACAAGTGCAAAGTGAAAGAGGAGTGGCTGGAGAACAGCTCTGCAGAGAGGGATCTGGGGGTGCTGGTTGGCAGAAGGCTCAATATGAGTCATCTGAGTGCCCTGGCATCCATGAGGGAAAACTGCATCCTGGGATGTGTCAAACATGTACGTGTGGCACATAGTGGCATGGCTTAGACATGGACTTGGCAGTGCTGGGTTTATGCTTGGACTTGACATCAAAGGTCAAATCCCACTGTATTCAGTGTTAGTGCAGTGTCACCTTGAGTACTGAGTGCAGTTCTGGGCCCCATAATTTAAGAAGGTTGTGAAGGTCCTTAAATGTGTCCAGAGGAAGGAAACAAAGCTGGTGAAAGGGTTGAACGGCATGTCCTATAGGGAACAGCTAAAGATTCTGGGTTTTTCTAATTTGAAATAAAGGAGATTGCTCTCTACATCTTCCTGAGGAGGGGAGGTGGAGAAGGAGGTGCTGAGCTCTTCTCTCTGGTACCTAGTAACAGGATGCATGATAATGCTTCAAAGCAGTGCCATAGGAGGTTTAGACCTGACACTTGGGAGTTTTTCTTTACTAAGAGGGTAGTCAGACACTGGAACAGGCTCACTAGAGAGATGGTTGATGCCTCAAACCTGTCAGGGTTTAGGAGGCATTTGAACCATGTCCTTAACAACATGTTTAACCTTTTGGTCAGCCCTGAAGTGGTCAGGTAGTTGGACTAGATGATCACTGTAAGTGCCTTCCAACTGAAATCTATTCTATTCTATTCTATTCTATTCTATTCTAAGGTGGGGCCCATGAATTTGGCAAGCTTGCATGAAAGTCTTTCAAATTTCATGATTTGCTGTCAGTCCAGATTTTCAATGCAGACAACCCCACTAATGGTGATGACATTTGGCCACTTCCTTGTGCATTTAGTACCCTGCAGCATCAAATCTATTAAAGGTCTCAAGTACTTCATACACGTATAGCATATGCAATGAAAAATGTCACTGTTGTTCAGTTACATAAGCGACTGCGTATAATTGGATGAAGAACTATTCAAAAGGCATTTAAAATGTAACAAACACTATGTCAGGCATCTTTATTTCAATGTATTTAAATCATCAAAGAAATGTAAGACCAAAGTGAAAACCAGGAATGACAGATGTTATTCTGATTTATACCATTCAAGGACTTGAACTCATTAAAATCAATCTACCAGTGTTTTGGATGAACTGATGAGATTTGAAATACTCCTGGGTTTCTAAAGTGAAATATCATCAGAAAATTGCAATAATGATATATAAGTATTCCTCCATATCTGGAAACTCTGAATGAAAGTACTTTACTGATGATAATCTAAAAGACACTGAATCCTTCTGCCTCTGCTTCAGATTTTTAAAGCTGAATGCTAATTAATAAAATTAAATCCTAGATAAAGAAAATGTTTTATATTGAAGACTAGCAGTACTTTTCATATATCTCTTGGAGAGTATTGCTGTAGTGGGTTCTCCTGTTTTTTAAAGAGCGCTGTACATTTTTAGGATCCCAGAAGCTCAAGGTGATCTGAAATGGGCAATAACGATTTCTCAGAAGGATCCATTTCTGATAGGTATTGCATGCAGTTCTAGTGCCCCCAACACAAGAAGGACATGGAACTGTTGGAACAAGTCCAGAGGAGGGTCATAAAGTTGGTAAGAGGACTGGAGCACCTACACTATGAAGACAGGCTGAGGAATTTGGGGCTGTTCAGCTTGGAGAAGAGAAGGTTGCATGGAGATCTCACAGCAGCATCTGAAAGGAAGGCTGGAGAGGGACTCTTCATCAGAAACTGTAGTGATAGGACAAGGACTAATGGGTACAAACTGAAAGAGGGGAAATTTAGGCTGGTGGTGAGGGTAGTGAGATACTGGAACAGGTTGCCCAGCGAGGTTATGGGTGCCCCAACCCTGGTAGTGTTCAAGTACAGTTTGGACAAGGCCTTGTCCCTATCCATGGCAGGCATGTTGGGATTAGAGGATCTGTGAAGCCCCTTTCAATACTTAACATTCTACTATTCTATGAAATTCTCCTAAAGTGGCACATGTATCATCTAGATTTGTTTACACCTATAAATTTCATAAAATTCCAGTTACTTCCCTAGCAGAAGATTGAATTGTCTCATGTATTAAAGCAGACCAAAAAATCCAGCAAAAGCTGATGACCCAGAAATATATGAAAGTTGGCATCAGACTCTTCAAACCTGGGCTACCTTTTGCTGCACAGTCAGTAAGGTTTGCACCCTCAGCTCCCTACAGGTCTAAGCTGTCCTGGTTTTGGCCCAGACCAGCAGGAGGGGATGTGGCCAAGACCCTACTTTTATTTGATACCCCCTCAGGTCATTGTCCGGGAGGAGGAAAGCGGAGGTCTCTCCCTCTTGCATTTCTTCCAGTGGAACAAAGGAAGCCAGTTTCATTGTCTCAGGCTTGGTGAGAATTTTGCATGAAAATCACCTTCTCTTTTGTGCATCTTTTTCATTAGTATTGTTACTGATAATGTTTGTTTTCTTATTTAATTACTGTTTACAGTAAATTGTTTTATTTCAACCTGTGATCTTTGCCTTTTGTGCTTTTAATGGGGGAGAGTGAGCAGTGCAGTTTCAGTGAAAGCATTAAATTGGGGCGTACCATTTATAACTCACAAGATAAAAAGCAACTTCAGACTCACCTACAGCACACTTGTGCTACTCAGGACTGGTCAACTGCTGCCAAATACAGCTGACACTTTGTCAGGGTTGAATGTGATCACAGGCTGAGATGAATCCACTATGGTCCAGTAGTCTGGAAGATATCCACAGCTTTGGTTTTTTTGGACTGCATTTGTCCATCCTGTACCAAATGCTTCCTTGGAGAAGCTTGAAGCTGAGGCAGTCAGAAGCCCAGTACTGTGTATCTACAATGTCTTTTCCAATAACCTGAATTCGATCCCATTTGAATTCTGCCTACAACCCCCACTGCTCTGCAGACGGCTGTGCCAGGGCCCTTCCAGGAGACAACATCATTCTTGTTTGCCTGATGTTGTCATTGCAGATGGGCAACAGGGATAGATGGAGGTTACAGGGAGTTGAACACAGCAAACTGGTTCATAATTAAGCCACAGAGCTCACATGAAATTGTCTCCAGAAATGCCAGTTGGACAATGCTACAACCGAGTTAAAAATCCCCTGAGAGATGAGCAGTGTCAATACACATCTAAGATGGCTTTGAGCCCACACTCAATGGGTTATGGAGCTGAAAACATGGGTCATGGTGTCCTTAATCCCACTCCAAGACAGTTTGTTATGCTGCAAGGACAGTGTAGTCTGCTTCAAGGTCACTTGAAAAGAAGCATAATGACATTTGTGAGGACCTAAAAACTATTTCTAATGTGAAAGCCTTTATATATCACATGGTGATTCCTACCTCCATTCAGTTCACTAAAACCTTCTTGGTTTCAACAATGCTGAAGTTAACCTTTGCCGGCTGTAAGACCAATGTGTTGTTCACAGAATGATTTCTGAATATTATACTGCCTGACCTTCTGAAGTGTAATTATGACATATGACCTGCTCTGCAGCTGCAATGGTTAGCACTTGGCAGTTCCTTCAGTAAGGCTGGGCTGATCAGTCTTCCCCAGCACCAAAGACTGTCTCAGTCAGAATGCTGGGCTAATAATGTACTGTGTGGACTTACTGCAAACATCTCCAATAGCTCAGGGAGCTGTGTGCTGTCCTTCATTGGGTAGTAGAGGTACTCTTCAGTACAGTGGTGATTCCTAATAAATCTACTGCCTTCTGCTACATAACCAAAGTCTCCAGTCCACTATTCTGAGATCTAGTTATATCTTCTTTAGAGCTCAGAACCGAAAATCTGTCCTCTATTGGATGGTTGCAATCTTTTTATTTGGCTTGTTTTCTCACCACATAAGGCTCCTCTGTTGTTATCCCTGTGCTACTGTCCAACTTCATTGCAGAATTTTAATCAAGATGGAGGTCAGAAGACAGCAGGGGAGCAAAAGCCAGCCCTGCAAACAAAATAGGGTTTTCAGCTGGAGGCAGACATATTGAGAGTGTCCCTGTCTTCAAACATCATTCACAGGGTGTAGGTGGACACTCTCAGCTTCCTTTCTGGTGAGATGCTGCAGCTCACTGCACTAAAGCAATCACTTGGATCAGTAAGGAGCAGCTGACCAGAGATGAAATGTGGCCACAGCAGCTGGGAGAATGTTTCATTCTTTAAAATCTGTGCTGAAATTTAACACTTTGATTTAACGAGCTTTAGCTGTTCAGTTAAATCTGTGATTGTACTCTATAAACAACTGAACAGATCTTTGTGCCTCCTGTTTCACTTTTAAGCATCTCTTCTGTTTGTTGATTTCCTTGTCCTAATTAAGGGAGATTCATCAAAGTGGTAACTTCCTAGTCTATCTTCTCCTTAACCACTGTCACAAAACAGCACAGCACCTAGGAGTTCCCTACTCAACTGTAAATTACTACCACTCCTCTCTATCAGCAATTATAGGCTTTTTTTAGAAAAGCATGAAAATTCGTCATATCTGCTGTGGGGGATTCCTTCATTGTTTGCACAGGGTCATTAGACCTTTCCACCTTTAACCACCTCCAGCTCCTGGGAGAGGCACCTCACACCTCTGCATTTACATGCCTCAAATTTTTGTTCTGTGTGTCAAAACCACTTCACAGGCTCTGAACTACATTTTTAGAGCACGCTTTGTGTCAAATTTACACACATTTCACATTGAGAAAAGCACTTGTACTAGGCTCATTATGAAACATAGGATCTGCCTGAGGAAACAAGCTGTCGGTGTATCTTGCATGTTAGGCAGCAACGTGCATGCACACACACAGTCAAAGGTACCACAACCTTCAGTGGGAACAGGTAAGAGGTGGCCCAGTGATCTCCACGCCTCCCATCTGCCTTCACCTTGGTACTGTCTGACTGGCAGTGACTGAGTGACCATGAGTTATTTCATAGTAAGGCCCTCAAACATCTGTTGTAATGGGAGATGTGACAAATAGGCATAACACTTATAGTTCATGTTACTTAAAAGCATAACATTGTTGCAATGAGACAAATCTCGGGAAAATGTAGAGGGATTCAGGTCACTCCTAGCAGCATGGTCTAATTAGCATCATAAAAATAAATTATAAACAGATGTAACCATGGCCTCAGGAAGGAGCAATGGGAGAAGAGCTCTGTTCAGAGATATCAACTGGGAGCAAATAAACACAAACTCCTCTTGCTGCTGCCCCAGGGACCAGATGCAAAGGCCAGGATTACACTTTTCCCTTCCTTGCCCCATCCACCATGGAGCAGGTAGCGGAGTCCATACAGGAAAGGACTGACACACATGGAGGGATGAATGCCAGAGAGTAGTGATGGCGGATATCAGGGGTTGAGGTTGCCAACTGCATGCATTACAGTTCTGGCTTTGGCTGTTCTCTCCACTTGTATATAACAAAAACTTTTGCATATAGCTAGTATTTCACTTCTGAAATTGTTATGCTTTACTGGAAATTACAGCATTTTTCTTATATCCATATCTACTTTCATCTTTTCTTCTATTTCTGTACCCATTTCTTTAACAAAGTTCCTGCTAGCAGCTATTGCTACAACATTATCTGTGTAATAAACAGGTGGATTTACTTCTAGAGTCCTTTGTTTCAGTAACTGAATGCTGATATCTGGGCTTTATTAGTGGAACTGAAGTGCTCCAAAGTCTTTGCTTTCAAAGAATTTTATGTTTCTATGTTCAGTTTTGAAACAGGCTGTCTCCCAGCAGAGAAGAGAAGAGAACAGTGTAACTTCAGAAAGCTTCTGGAGAATTTTGTGTTTAAAACTGAACTTTTAGAAAGATAATTTCAAACAATCACCAAGAGAGAAAAGATCCTTTTCTTTCCATTTGTAAATGAAACCAAACCACGACTAGACTACCCAGATGGAGTCCAATAACCAGACTCTTCTGGAAACTATTTCAAGTCTCTATTTACTGTTTACAAAAGGTTTATATTGTTTCCGTGTTTGTCTCTACAAAAAAAAAAAAAAAAAATAAAACCCCCTAGCTTGATAAGTAGAAAATATCTAAATTAGATTAAAGGTAATATCAGTGACATTATAAATATTATAAACCCCTCGAGCCTTCCCACATCGAAATGTCTAGTTTTAATGACACATTCACACATAGGAGATACACAGATTTAACAGGATCGGTCAACAACATTTGTAACAGCAAAATGAGCATATATCTGTCTCAGCATCAAGGACCTCTGGCAACATCATCATCATTCACAAAGAATGTCAGTTCAGACCTGTCAATGCAGCACTTGGCTACAGAAGAGACAGAAATGTGAAAGGTGTCATGGGTAGGTAGCAATGAGTGGATCTGAGGCACTCAGTATTTTTCTGTATTTTCAAATTGACTGGCATTTTGTTAAATATCAGTCCAAAGGATTCCATGCTGGCTGTTCATATCAGCCTGAGTTTTGCAGACAATTTCATTTAAATCCCCCAAATAAAATCATGGCAATTGTTTTGGCACCCCATATTTTGGAGCCACAACTAGGCTAGATAGATTGGACAAGACCAATGGTTTGAGCTTCAAAAAGATTAAGTGTCAGGTCCTACGCTTTTGTCACAATAACCCCATGCAGCACTACAGACTGGGAGCAGAGTGGCTGGAAAATGGCTCAATGGAAAAGGACCTGGTGGTGCTGGTTGACAGCTGGCTCAACATAAGCCTGCAGTGTGACTGTTGTGGTTTAGACCTTCTTGCCGAATTTTTCCACGCCACCTTGAGGTTTTGGGTAGGGATAGTGTGCGGAGATGGCTGCGCATGGGGCCAGGCAGCAGCACATCTGCAGCGGCCCCAAGCCTGAGCAGCCACCCAGGCATGGGGAGTCTGTGCTACACCTCACGCTGAGAGTGGCACACCACACCAGATGCCACTTGAATGGTGGTCAGGGAGTGAGGCGGAGATGGGTGGTAGGGGAGACAGGAAGGGAAAACACCATGGGAACTGAGATGAGATCCCTTGAAGTGAAGGTTCTGCAAGAACTGAAGAGAATAAAAGAAGCCAGCATTCTTTGCTTTTGTCCTAGTACTGCATCCACTGCCAGTCTCTCTCCTGCCATGGAATGAGCCCTCTTGGTCCTGGGACTGCAGTTGAGAGGGAGTCATCAGTAGCCGCAGGAGACCTGAGGCTACGCCACACCAACTCCTGCAGCGCCAGGTCCTGCAGCCCCCCCATACCAGCCTCCCACCATGGCCACTTCTTTCTGCTGCTTTTAGATGGCCAGTGCAGCTGCCACTTTCTGCTGCTTTTTTGCCACTTTTCATCAGTGCCACCTCAGCAGTACCTCGCCACCACTGCAGCCTCATTGAGGAGACTTGGGAGCCCCCTTTGTGAACTTCTTCACATGTCACCCACATGGCATGGCAGCAGCTCTGCCCCGGCACCATTGTGATCATGTGACCACACCAGGGCTGCGGTGTCGCCTCAGCAGCGCAGAGGTGAAAGGGTTATTTTTGCATACATTTACTCCGTTCTTATTTGGTTATTGTTTTGTTCTGTTTTGTTCTCTGTTTTAGTAAAAACTGTTATTTGTTCCTGCACTTTGCTCTAAAAGTCTCATAATTTCAAACTTACAGTAATTTGGAGGAAGGTGTTTCTATTCCATTGATGGCCCCGCCTGCCAGCATACATTGTCTTTAAACTAAGACAATCCCCAGGTAGCTAAGAAGGCCAATGGCATCTTGGCCTGTATCAAGAATAGTGTGACCAGCAGGACAATGGAAGTGATTCATCCTCTGCACTCAACGCTGGTATAGTTGCATCTCAAGTACTGCGTCCAGTACTGGTCCCTCAAATCAGGAATGATATTGAGGTGCTGGAATGGATCCAGAGAAGGGCAATGAAGCTGGTGAAGTATCTGGAGCACAAGTCGTCTGAGGAGTGGCTGAAGGTGCTGCACTTGTTTAGCCTGGAGAAGAGGAGACTCAAGGGAGACCTCATCACTCTCTGCAGCTACCTGAAAGAGGGGAGTCGGTCTCTTCTCACAGGTAACTATTAATGAGACAGGAGGACATAGCCTTTAGTTGCACATGGGGAGGTTTAGGTTAGACATGAGAAAGAAGTTCTTCACAGAAGGGATGATTAGATATTGGAATGAGGTGCCCAGGGAGGTGGTGAAGTCACCATCCCTGGAGGTGTTTAAGGAAAGACTGGATGTGGCACTTTGTGCTATGGTCTGTTTGATATGGTGGTGTTTGTTCATAGATTGGACTCAGTGAACTCAGAGGTTTTTCCAATCTAATTAGTTCTGTGATTATGTGACTTGAAACAGATCCTCAGAAGGTGCAATGTCTTTGCCACCCTGGTGGTATCAACTTACTACTGCTAGCTGTCACTCCACAAGTACAAGGGGACACTGTGTCCCATGAAAAGTTGTCTTTGTGCACTCCTTATTGAAAGGTGTGGGGTGCTGGCTGCTGGTCTCACAAAATTGGAAATTCATATCTTTATGAACCCAGATCCTAGATCAGGGCCAGGAGCAGGGAGTGGGAACAGTATCAACATGATTTTACAAAGTCCTTAAGAACTGTCGGACCACAACAAGTTAGATTTTCTTCCTTCTCTTTTTATTTATAACATAGAATTTAGAAACAAACTCACCATTGCTGATGAATAGAGGCCTGATTCTTCTTAACTCTTCCATGACCTTCCCAGTCACATGCAAACATAACGTCTTTGGCTCAACAAAGCTGTCAACTACGAGCTTTAGAGTATTTGATCAATATCACAACATGTTCACCCTATTTGCATGCAACAACCTCTGCTATTGCTCACTGCTGGAGACTGGATACTAGGTGAGATCCTAGACTGAGCTTGTTTAGCTCTACTAGCACAATTAAACTTTTTTTTTTTTAATTGAAATGTATCATTCATTCATTTTTCAGTTATTAAAGGAGATAAATAAAATGGATTATTGAAGTACCTTAAGAAAAATAGTATTTTACTAACTACACAGGGACAGAAGAAAAACATATTGGCCAAAGTGGTACAGCAGTTTTATTTTTCTACCTGAAGCACTAGTTAAAAGGCAAGGGAACTATCATATGTTTAGCATTATAGTTGGAACTATAGCTCTTGAAAGCACTAATTATGCCCTGTTTCTATAGTGCTGAACCCTTGGTTAGATGGAAAGCTAGCAGCATCATTCCCTGCAGCAGTACTTTCTTTGCAGCAAATAGGAAATAGAGTTTCTGTCTTAATTTTACTGTGTTAATAGATATGGATTAATTTTGAGAAATGTAGACAGAGGTAATGAATTAGGAAACAAAATCTCACCTCATTTTGGAGATAGTCATGAACTTGAGGCAAATCGTTGTGTTATCGTAATCAGCTTTTTTCTAATCAGCGGTTTTACCCACCTGAGTACTTGAAGACTAAGACTGAACTTGAACTCACCACTTTATTTTTTCTCCTGATGAACCTACATGTTCTAATACTCCTGGCTATATGCCCAGCTTAAACAGAAAGGAGGAGAGTTCCCAGTGAATTAATTACATTCTTCTCCCAGGAGAAAACAACTCTGGATTTAGTGTTCCCTGCTCCGAATGAAACAGGTCTAAAAGTCATATGTCTTGTTTCTTAAGCATGTTTATGACTCACTAAGCTCTAACGTAGGGGAAATCTGAACAAGGTAAGAATGAGACAGAGTTCATGGTATCCCACACTGCATCAGGTGGCATGGGATCATTGCTCACACTGTTTTAAGACAGTGATAAGGCAAAAGCCCAGGGACCTTTCTGCCAAATCTACTCCTGTTTGTGCATAATGTGACCACAGTGTAGTCCCACTCTGACTCATGAAAAAGACACCTTGAGATCAGGAGGGATATTTAAATTGTAAATCACTGTATGTAATTAATCTGGCAAAACACAGTGCCTGCACCTGAATTTCTCTATTCATTTTCCTTTTTAAAGTGATGAGGGAAACAGACACTAAGGCATGACCTTTCTTAAAGGTAGATGTCTAAAGGAAATTAAATTAATTCTACCTGAAATTTCTGGGTTTTCTCTGCTCTTTGTAAAAACATGAGGTTGACAAACTCTGATATAGGCTAAGATGGGATGAATCCAACCTAGTGTCACGGAGGCATTGGTTCTTCTTCCTTGAGATAGGTGTCACAGGAAATGGAGAAGAAAGACTTACCAATATACACTTCCCCTGGAATTTTCTACTGACTGCTTGAGGTATCCTAATCTTTATGTATCCATTAAAAAAAAAAAAAAAACAAACAAAGCACCAAAAAACAAAATCAAAAAAAACTCCACTCATCTGTTGGGTATGGATTATGAGAATAATCACCTTCATGAAAATTATCACAGTGATCTCCTTTTTCAGGCATTCAGAGAAGGTTGTGTAAATCTTAGCACTCCCTGGGGTCTGACAACAGCTCCGTGTGCAGTACAATTATTTCAGATAACCTAGCTCATCACCTGGGAGTGTAGTGTAGTTTAAATGATGCATGTCTTTTACTTTCATGATGAGTTACCGATATTGATCTTCCCAAAGGGGACACTTCAGTGGGTATGTATCATGAGCTGTGATGTCACTGATAACTTTTCTAATTGTACAACCCGAAATAGGTTGATAATATACTAGATTTACAGATACTGTTGCTTTGTTCCCAGCTCTCACATCTATAATTTCCATCTGGTGTGCAGAAAGGAAATTTGTTTTCCTCTAAATACGTCAGGCTGTTAAACGTATGTTGCTTATGATCTTGAACATAAAAGGCACATTTATCATCAGTAAAATGAACAACATACCACCAAAACTTTTGTGTGAGAGCAGCCTAACCAAAAGATTTTGTTGTACTAAAATTAATCTGGGTTCTTTAGGGAGAGAGACTTTTATATTTATCTTAGCAAGGTTGCCCTGGTTTGCCTAGTATATTTGCACTGTCATATGGCTATCACCACATGAAAAGCACCAGGTTTAAGTGCTGCAGGATGCTAGTTTTGAAAACTACTATAGTTTATGTATTAGAAATTAGACCAGGGTGCAGGAGTGGAATTCATATCTAATGGAGATTTTAAATCATGACTCCCTTGAATTCAGATTTAATGGAGATTTTAAGTCTTGACTTGCTTGAGGTCACTGGTCAAACTAGTTGACTAGGACCGGAACTGTAGGCAGGGCTTTGCATTTGGTCCTTTTTGAGATAACACAACTGGGAGCAGAAGTTGGATTACAGCACTGCTCTGGGATGGTTCACAGGGATTGGAAGAGGCCTTCCTCTAGGAGTCCTGCCTTCAAATGGAGGAATAGTGCTTTGAAGACTGTTCTTAGTATGCAAATCTCATTTTCCATAGCAGTCAGGAAACAGTAATGCCAAAAACTCCCAACAAAAACAACAAAATGCTCTCATACGCCCCTTGCAGTTATTATTTTTTCACTTACATCTTGAAACCAGAGAAAGAGGCACTCCTGAATGCTTATTTTGTGTTCCTCAAGTTACAGTAGAGCATCTCTGATACCGGAAAACTATTAAGGACGTATTAGCTACAATTAGATATTAGAATTCACAGAATAGGTAGGAAACAGAATTGGACCACACAGAAAGTGAGGAAAAGAGGGAAGACTCAGCTATATTCTTCATTATAAGCATAGTTCAAAAGTCCTGGGGCATCTTCTTTCTTCCTCACTCTGGAGAGCTGGGATGAAAAGAAAGAAGGGCAATGCTCTGCTCTTACTCCTTCAGGACAGACTTGGATCATACAACACATCCCAGCCTGCCTGAACCTGAACGAAAGAGGGCATTTCATAGCACTTGGTTTGTTCTTCAGCATCTCTGCTTTGTAAAACTGACTCCTGGGTCAGGGTTGCTTCTTGCTCTGAGTGTACCTTTTTACTCTATCAAATATATGTATTTGGTAAGGCATGCCTGAGATAGTTTTCATCCCTTTCATGTCTCTATCTTCTTTTAATGATGCAGCTGGAACTGCTGCTTTGCCTTGTAGCTGGATTACCTGAGCTGAAACATGCCATGGCACAGACACCAAGTAGCTAGGGATTCAGGGAAAATAGCAGAATTGTGCCATGGACATCTGATGTTATCAGTGCCAATCAAATGGCACCTCTAGGCACCTTCCCTCCCTGAAATAAGTTGCTAAAGCTAATCCACCAAGATATGAGCTAAAACTCTAATTTTGCAGTTAGGAATATGAGTAAAACATGACTGTGAGCATATTCCTGGGCCACTGACTCCAGCCTTCTGTTGTCGCAGTAGTTCAGGTGCATTAGTTGACTACATCCTTTGGGTGATTGGGATCCATTTGAGGTTATATACTTCCCATTCTTCCTTATTAGACTTACTGGAAGACTCTTCCAGGACTTCTCTGCGTTAGCAATAGAACCTTTTTTCCAATATCCCTTTTTAATTTATTCCTTGGGCAGTCTATGTCTTTTTTGGCTTCTAAGAGCACTTTCTTCAGAATAAATAACTCTCTTTCTGATGTATTTTTAAAAATCAATTGCATCACCTCTCTGTCACCTTTGTTTTGTTAAACTATCTGAGCACCATATTTTTACAAAAATATGCTCTCTACTCCTATGATTGATAAAACTGTTCTTCTCTGCACTTGCTTTAGGCTGAATTCCTCTTTCTTGAACAAATCTACAAGGATTTCAAAGGTTAGATCTACAAACGGAATTGGGAACTTTCAGGTACTTTATTCCAGGAATGGAATTTATAGTGCTGAATTTGGGATTAAAACTACTTTTGTGCCGCATGTGAAAGGTTGAACACCTAAATATGAGTAAAAAAATAGTGGAATATGTTACTGTACCAAGAGGAAGTGTCAGAAAGGGGAAATTATGATATTTTATCCATAGTTTAAGGTTAAGATACCTACTCGTACTCTGAATATGCATTTTTTTTGCTGTCTCTTTCCTGGTTTAATATTTATGTTAGTCTTGCTTTAAAAGAATTTGAGGAACAAGTTTGCTTTTGCTTTAACATCTCAGATCACTGATTGAAAGCTTTGAAGCAATGGCCTGTTCGGGAAGAACATTGCTAACTGTAGGTGTCATTTGATTTTACACTTTTGCCAGCCATCTGGGTTGTTTTGACTGGCATCAGTGGAAAAGAAAAAAAAACCCAAACTCTTTTGTGGTGTACTTCATTTTCAATAGACTACTAAAGGGTCGGTTTGTCTTTATTAACTGCAGGAGACTAAAACAAACATCTACATTTCAGCAGTCAGAAGTTGCGTGAGGTGAAGCCCACCCAGCATAAGTCTTTGGCCATAAGGCCCCTACCAAGGAAGACACCTAGCACCAGTGGAGAAGTCTCCTAGTTTATCAGAAGAAACTTTGCTGTCTGACACTTTCAGAAGTGTTGCTTTAATAGTCCTGCTGTATATCTCACTGCTACTGCATACTATTGACAACTGTGTTTAATTCCACACTTCTTTACCACAAATTGAAGACAGACATAATGCTAAATTAGACACAGTAGAGAAAAAAAACAAAGGTCATTAAACCAAATCAGAATAGTCTACAGGTTGACATAACTGTGGGTATATATTTACTTCCAGTAAGCTCCTAAAGGCACTTTTCCCATACGTGCCTTAAAAAAAAAAAAAAGCACCACATGCAAGATGACTTGGGGACTAAACTCAATGGTGATCTTCTCCCATTCTGTTTCTTGAGAATTTGGACCCACATGGCTGGTTGGTGTCCCCAGGAACTAGAAATCATCAGGTCTTTGGATTTTTTGCCAGACTGCAGAGGAATCAGTGCCTCCCCCCAATTCTTTCTCCAAATGTCCTAGCAACAAAAAAACAGTGTCATTTAACTTCAGATGTTGCTGGGGGTTTGATGAAAAAGAGAAAGCCCCCAAGTACGGGCTGTGATGGAAAGCTCTCTAGTTTGCTGAGTTGTGACCCTGAAAACCTAGCTTAGCTCAGTCTGTGCTTCAATTCCAGTTCTCCAGCTGAGTCAATGGAGAAAAATAAAGACATCATCTTAATAGAACAGGGGTTAATGGTTTTAAAGAGAAACAGGGAGGATATAGATTGGACATAAGAAAGAAATTATTTTTTATGAGCTTGGTGAGACACTAGAACGGGTTGTCCAGAAAAGGTGTGGATGCCCCAGCACTGGAAGTGTTCAAGGTTAGCTTGCATGGGGCTTTAAGCAATCCAATCTAGCAAAAGATATCCCTGTGCATGTCAGTGGGTTTGGATTAGAAGATCTTTAAAGCTTCCTTGAGACATTCTATGAACTTTTCTTTTTTAAATTCCCATCTTCCATTCAAATGGAGTCATTGCATGCATAAACTTCTTTCACAGTGATGGCACCAAGTTTCACAAAATATTTGAACTTTTTACTGAAAAGCATTAGGAAAACAGTAGGAACTCATAATTCACTTCAATTCTTATCACAAAATTATTGTCATTTTATATTTCCACTTATAATTTTTATTTTCCTCAGGCTCATCACAAATGTGGCTCCATGTTCTTCTTGTGGAAAAATATTTCTGTATAGTCTATACCAGATGAGGCCTCATTAAGTCTCATGTAGTGAGACTGAATGCAGGGCGTCCCTATGGGTTGGTTTGTAGACTTGAAGGAAATTCAACTGAATTTACAGATTTCATTTAAGTGTGAAGGACTACTTACAAAAAGCATCTTAGAGAACCCATCTGAGTTCAACTGCCTCTCTAAAATGCACAAAATGTTCAATGTTCCAAATAAAGTATAAGAAACTGATAAATCTTTTCTCTCTATTTTTCTGAGATAGCAAGCTATTATTTGGAGCACTCCAGTAGGTTCAGCTATCAGCTGGGACCGTCAGATTATAACCAACATTTCATTTCATTCATCCTGAAGCAACAAGAGCACAGGGCTGCTTCAGGGAAGAGAAAACAAAATCTCCCACCATTACCCTCCAGCACAGGCTGCTCGGTTTCAATTTCACATCCAACATAGACCAAAACTCACAGTTTATTGCTTGTCACACAGGAACAAATGCATAAGCAGGGTGTATGTGGAATAACCCTTTCAAGGCTTTCTCACAAATCAAGCAAGATTAGACAAGGGTAATGAGAAGTAAAACAAATCTTAAAAGCACCTCATTCCTTCCTAGCCTCTACATCCTCCCCTGCAGCATTGCAGAGAGACAGGGAATGGGGGTGATGGTCAGTTTTATCACATTTCAGTCCTTCTCAGAGAAAGTAGTCTTTCCCTTCCTCAGGCATATAGTCCCTCCCACAGGAGACAGTCCTCCAGAATGAATTCTTCCTGTGGGCTACACTTCTTCACGAACAGCTCCAGCATGGGTCCCTTCACAGGGTGTGCAGTACCTCAGAAACAGTGTGCTCTAGTGTGGGTCCCCCATGGGATCACAAGTTCTGTCAGCAAACCTGTACTAGCATGGACTCTTCTTTCTGTGAGTCCACAGGTCCCTGCCAGGAGCCAGCTCCAGCGTGGGTTACCAGGTTAACAGCCTTCTTTTGGGCATGCACCTGCTCCACCATGGAACTCCTTCATGAGTTGCGGGTGGAAGCTCCTGAGGGAAGATGTTTTCAAGGTTTGGTTTACTTCTCATTATTCTGCTCTGATTTTAATTGGTAATAAGTTCAATTAATTTTCCCAAGTTGAGTCTGTTTTGCCCATGACAGTAATTGGTGAGTGATGTCTCCCTGACCTTATCTCAACTCATGAGCCTTTTGTTATATTTTCTCTCCCCTACCCAGTTGCAGAAGGGAATGAGAGAGTGGCTTTGGTGGGTGCCTGGTGCCCAGCCAGGGTCAACTCACCACATAGGGTAAGGGAGGAATTGTCATGCTAAGAGATCCAGGGCTTTGTTGGTAATCTACCCATAGAAATGTAAGAAGCACAGTTTAACTAAAACTATTATTATAACTATTCATCTCAGCTGTTTTTTAAGGGATGTGTCTGTAGACTAGTATTTTCTACTGAGAACCAAACTCTCAGTTCATGTGCAAGTAATGTTCTGCCATAAAATCTGATTTTAATTTTTTGGGGTTTTTTTGTTGTAATTGCTAACAGCAGTCTGACTCATGACTTAGAAGTTCTGTTTTTCTTTCAGAGTGAGCCTGGCTGTATTTAGCCATAACATGCAAGCAGAGGACAGTCAGCAAGCATGCTTCTGCTGGAGACCACTTTTAGCAGAAATGCAGGTTCAAAGCATGATTTGTTTTAGGGAACAGAAAACCCTATTATTCTACAAAAGTGTCAATTTCTCTCTCTTACAGCAAGTTATTTATTTTAGGAATAACTTTAGGAGCTCATAGCTCATGAAAATCCTGGAGGAAGAAAGAAATTTAATAAAAAACCACAATACCATCACTATGAAGTGGTAAAAGGGGGTGATAACAATTGTCTAACAGCATACTGTTTTAAAGTATTTCAGAGAACACATGAACAAGAATATTCAGTGTGAAAGAATATTCACTTCTTAAGAAGTGCATCTGTATACCTTTTCTGATGCACAGTATCGCTGGTGTGTATAGGGCTGTACATAACAGTTTCAGGAACTCTAAAGTGTAGCAGCATGTTTGGAAAAGAAAGCAGCTTCAGAACATTATTTCTGACAAAGTCATAAATTACTATACTTCTAGAATAATTCTTTAATATTTCCTCCAACTAACTCCTGCAAAGCAAATTACAGAACTCCTTTTGAAGTGATGGCAATGGCAGAATGAAACTAAAGCAAGACAATTTGTTGCAAAAGAAGAAAGTTGATATAAGACCAATAGACATCACCGGGAAAAAACTGTCAAAACTACAGAGAGGGTTTTGGCCATACAACCTTTCTTCGAGTCTGAAATCTGAAAGAATTTCAGCTCTTCAAATTTTTCTTTCATAGTGTATCATAGAAAGAAATAAAGTAGATTAAAACACATAGGAAAAGAGAAAACATGAGTCCCACCACATCGCCTTGAGATTGTGATAAAAACACTATGTACCCTTGTATGTACCACTGATCATTTCTGAAACGCTGTGGTGGCTGTCAGAGTTTCCAGAGGACTGAAAGAAAAACACCACTATGGTCTTTGAGAAGGGCAAGGAGGACACCTGGGGAACTGCAGGCTGGACAGCCTCACTTCAGTCCCTGGGAAGATAATGGAGCAAATAATTCTGAAAACCAACCATCTCCCAGACTGCATTAGGAATAGCATTGCCAGCAAGCCAAGGGAGGTGATTTCTCCCCTCTACTCAGCACTGTCAAAGGCACATCTGCAGTGCTGTGTCCAGTTCTGGGCTCCTCAGAAGAAGAGAGAGATGGATTTACTAGCCAGAATCCAGTGAAGGGCCATTAAGATGTCTGAGGGACTGGAGCATCTGACAAACAAAAAGGGCTGAAAGTATTGGCATAATTCAACCTGGAAAAAATAATGTAAAAGGGGATTTTATCAATGTGTACAAGTACCTGAAGGGAGGGAAACAAGAAGATGCAACTTGCTCTACCGAGTGATGCCAGTAAAGGGACTCGAGGCAATGGGTGAAGTTGAAATATAGAAAATGCAGTTTAAACATAAGGAAAAAGAAGTCACTGTGGGAGTGATTGAACACTGGAAGAGGTTTCCTAGACAGGTTGTGGAGTCTCCATTCAGAGGAGTATTCAAAAGCCAGCTGACCACAGACCTGGTCAGTCTGGAGTAGCTCACCTAGCTCTGAGCAGCAGGATTGGACTGGATGATATCCAACAGCCTGTGCCAACTCTGATTCTGTAAAACACAAGTATATATAACTGTGGTCAATAGTTAAACATTTATATCTTTTGTAGCTTGAAATAAGTATTTCGAAATATACAAAATCTTAAACTCTTTCATGGTAATGATCTATCAATTTACTCTACTAGAAAAGAGCAAAGTAATTGCACAAAAGCAACTTTTCACAAAAAAAATTTAATATTTCATATATATAGTTCATGCTTTGCAAAGGATCTAAGACATGTTTTGACTGCAATAATTGTTATTAATTGTAAGGAAAAGAGATTATAAAAGAGTATAGATATTTTCTGCTTCTTCCTCCCTACTTCTGGGTGAAGGGAACATTTCATTTTAGGTATGATTTTTTTCAAGTTTTCAATTAATGTGCCCAGTTATGAGTGAGGATTTAATTTTTCCCTGCATATGTCACCTGTGTCCAGATTCCACTTGATATCCTTCAGAAAATAAAAATTCCAATGAAGTGTGTAATACAAGTTGTTGCTATCATGAAATGCTATGTGGTCCTTGTCGAATCAAGAAAATTTAGGCTTTGTATCTGAAACTTGAGCACACATTCTTTTTTTCAACTTCCAGAAATATCATTGTCACGGGCTATGCTATAGAAATCCGTAAATCTATCTGTTTCTCACTGAAGAAGTGCATAGTACTCTGACCTTCACTGGTTTGCTCACATGCTCAGGAGAGGCATATGTTTACATACACGTTGAATCAAGTCTTCTGGTGGCAACAGATTGGGTAGAAAAGCTATTTCAACCCATCAACTACAACCACACAGATGACAATATTAACTACGCAGTGTTTCCATCTCCCTTCCCACCTCATCTAGAGTCACACCATGCAGTCTACCCAATGCTTCTGTCCTTTCTTTGTTTTTCCTTTACTTCATGTTGTAATTATTTGCCTGCTATCATTCTGTAATACCATTAGCATTATGCAGTATAATGCAGTTGCAGAATATTGATGGTGCTCTGAGCTGACCCAGCAATTACTGTGGAAAGGCCCAGAAAGCTACTGTACATTATAAAAGCATTAAAGTGTGAGTACTATGTGATAATGATGGAATTACCCTTATTTACTTCCTGCCGCTTTCTGAATGTCACACACAAATTGAATACCAGATAATCATATTCCTACCTGGTCATTTTCCGTCTCTAGTCTCTATATCAAGTCATAAACAACAGTATCCTTTTATGGCAGCAGTTGTGTGAGCTTGACTAACAAAAGCTTGCATGAAGAATTAAACATGTTAATATGGGAGAATACTTTTCCTGTTTCCTTTTTTTTTCTCACTTTTTTATGAGCTACATTTTTATTCAAAATCTAATTCATGAATTGGAAGAGAATTCAGATACCCACTCAATGTGATCATTGCTAGATTCTTTTTTACTTTTTTGGATAATTTGTAATGAAGTAGTTGAAGTCAAGAGAATATGAATTGCCTAGCACAGAGCTGTATTCACATCAGACTGAAGATAAAAACAAGAACAGAATAAATGCCTGCCTGGATCAGACCAGGGGCCTATCCAGCTCCCTGTTCTATCTCTCCATTGACAACAGGAGATGTTGTTTCAGCAGTGCACAAAAGCCACACCATTTTCTGCTGTCCCTTCTCCTTGTACTCCTCACAACCCCAGCTGGTATGTCAGGGATGTCAGAAGGGAGTGTCTTTCTTCTCCCTTTAGTATTTCTTTATGGACCTATTGTGCATGAGTTGTCTAATAGTTTTCTGAACCTGCTGATATCATCTGTATCCACAAACTCTTATGGCTGTTAATTGCAGAAGTTCAGTACTCTCTGGAGAGAGTTACTTTCTTTCAAATGTTTTAAATCAAGCTCCTACTGGTTTAAAAACCTGTCTGTAATTCAAAGTGTAGACAGTTCAGCGAATAACAGGTCTACATTATCTTATCCACTGTTTGTATGTCTTTACAAACCTAAGTCATATTCCATCCAAGTTTCTCATCTCCAAAGACTGAGAGACCAAGTATCTACTCCTGGACTTTTTAGTCTCTTCTTGGTCTCATAAGGCATCTGCTGTAGCCTCTTGATCTTTTAGTTGCTTCTACTAAATGCTTCTGCATTTTTCTAGAATGGAACACTAGAAGTATATGGACTTCCCTATGCTTCTCAAGCAATGGCTACACCAGTGTATTCATACCAGTGAAATGTTGTCTTCTATTTTGTTATCAATACTCCTCTTGGTGAAGCCCAATACTTTCTTGAACTCTTCTTGAACTATGTCAGTGCTGTGACCACTTCCCTGAGGAACCTGTTCCAACACCCAACCACTCTCTGGCTGAAGAACCTTTTTTTAGTATCCAACCTAAACCTCCCCTGACAAAACTTCAGGCCACTCACTCGGGTCTTGTCGGTGGTCACCACAGGGAAGAGATCCGTGCCTACCTTTCCTCTTCCCCTCACGAGGAAGTTGTAGACTGTGATGAGGTTTCTCCCCAGTTTCTCCAGGCTGAACAGAGCAAGCGACCTCAGCCACTCCTCACACGACTTCCCCTCAAGGCCCTTCACCATCTTCATTGCCCTCCTTTGGACACTCTCCAAGAGCTCAATATCTTTCTTATATTGCAGTGCCCAAAACTGCACACAATATTCAAGGTGAGGCTGCCTCAGTGCAGAGTAGAGCAGGACAATCCCTTCCCTCGACTGGTTGTTGATGCTTTACCTGATGCCCCCCCAGGACACGGTTGGCCCTCCTGGCTACCGGGGCACTGCTGACTCATATTCAATTTGCCATCAGTCAGGACCCCCAGGTCCCTTTCCATGGCAATGCTTTCTAGCGTCTCATTCCCCAGTCTGTACATATATCCAGGGTTACCAGGTGCAGAATTTGCCATTTTCCCTTGTTGAACTTCACATGGCTGGAGATTGCCCAGTCCTCTAATATGTTGAGGTCTCTCTGCAGGGTCTCTCTGCCTTTGAAGCATCCAACAGCTCCTCTGAATTTTGTGTCATCTGCAAACTTGTTTAGTATCCCCTCCAGTTCTGTGTCCAAGTCATATACAAAGATGTTGAAGAGCACAGAGCCTAAGATTGAGCCTTGTAGAACTCCACTAGTGACAAGTCACCAGTCTGATGTTACCCCATTCACTATTACCCTCTGTGCTTGACCCGTGAGCCAATTGCTCAACCATCACGTGACGTGTTTATCAAGCTGTGTGTTGGACATTTTGTCCAGAAGGATCCTGGGAGAGAGAGTATTGAAAGCTTTACTGATATCTAAAAAGATTACATCAAGTGGCTTCCCTTGATCAGCTGGGTGAGTTACCTCATCATAGAAGGAAATCAGTTTTGATAAGCAGGACTTTCCTTTCACAAAGCCGCTCTGGCTGTGACCAATGACTGCCCTGTATTTCAGGTGTTTTTCAATACCTCCCACAATAGTCTTCTCCATAACTTTACCAAGCACTGAAGTGCGATTGGCAGGCCTGTAGTTTCTGGGGTTCTCCTTGGCCTTCTTGAAAAGCAGGCAACAGCTTCCAGTCAGCTGGGACCTCTCTGGATTCCCAAGACTGTTGCTGCTGCACACTGAGCTACTGTTTGGATGCAAGCTGGTGCTGAGACCCATTCACAGGAGAAAGACTGGGGCCTCTTTTACTGTTCAGTGTCATACCACCTACCTCCAGTGCAGATGAACCAGTCAAACAATGTCCTTCGTATCCACCACATGGTCCCATTAGCACTTACAGTGTCTTCATACAGCTGATATTGGATATATGTAATTCGTAGGAGCTTTCTGAAATGGACTCCACCACAGACTGCTGAAAAGGCAACCCAGATTTCTAAAATTTTTGCCCAATTTGACTTTGCATGTGACAGATGTGAATGTAAAGCTATATGCTCTGTTCTGGTCATGGAGACATCTCAGGGAGTGCACTGAGGTTTAGCTCAAACCTCACTCCCTGGTTCAGCTTTGTAAGTTATAGACCAGAAGAAACACTTCTTGCAGTGCAGGGGCCTGTCAACTTGAAGTGCAGATACAGAGCTATTAAAAAGGAAGAAGTGACTTTGAGATGTTACCTTGAAAGCAGTGTACGTATTGCACTCCCCTCTCAGATCAAAGCTGAATACAGCAGGATGAAGTAGGTCAACTGACCTCAAGACCATAGCACAAATAAGAGATGTATCAGCTATACATCCTGAATTCCTGAAAATCAAAAATATGTTGACCTCTTTTGATTTTGTGCAAGTGTCACAGCAAGAACTTTTGAAACCAGAACTATCTCTCTGTCCATCTCTACCCTTCAGAAAGGAGAACAGTTGGGTGAATATGTGCATGGGCTGTTATTACCTTGTACCACAAGAGCTGAGCATCAATTGCTCCATTTGGTGTGTTTATCAATTGCTAGTATTTACTGCCTTTGCTTGTGTTTGAATAGGCTGTCTGAATATTTTGGCAGTGATTTATCATTTCAGACAGCTGCTTCTTTTGTGTTGAGGTTTTTAGGAATGTTTTTCTCCCTGGTTATGGTACTGTCGGTTGGATACAGACCTGCCAACCTTGTACTGTTCCCACTAAGAGAAGAATAACTGCTGGTTTGAAGGGGAAATTAAGGTAATTTCAACAGACCTTAAGCACGTTATTATTTCTGCATTTTATGGTTGTTACAGTTTCCTTTAGTCCACTTGTTATTCCAGATGCTGATTTCATTCTGCCTCTTTATTTTTATTTGTAAAACTCTGTCAGTTTTCAAGGATAACAGCAACATAGTTCTTTATAATTTTTCACTCTTTAATTATTAATTAATTAGTTCTCTGTGATTTCTTTACAATGTTCTTTACAGACCTTCCCGATCTGTAAATAGGATAATTTGAATTGTCCTCTCTATAGCTTATTGGGATGTATGTTTTCTGATATGCGTTGATGAAAATGGGCATATATAGCTCTTTTACATCTCATTCCTCTGGATCTGGTGTGATGGGAGTGCTGAAGAGGTCATGATACATTGAATGTTACCAGAATTAGTTGATTTGTAGTTCACATCAGTTTTGTAGTCTGGATTGTTGTTTCCTTCCAGTTATTGCTGGTATGAATCCTGCTAAAACACAGCAAACTGCGAACTAATGAGAAAAGATTTGGTCTCAGCAATGCTGTTGATATAAGGAATGGCAAATTCTGTCCTTCTTGTCTGGTAGAAACCTTTTGATTATAACTGGTTCCAAGAACTAAGTAGAGAAAAGGATGTAGTTTAAAAAAACTGAAGAAAGGTTTAACTCTTAGATTCAACAGATATTTACTGCAAAAGTATCCCTTGTGACCTTTTATCAATTAGAAAGTGAAGACCTAAGTGACAGATGTAGAAAGTGGTCATCTCTGCAGTAAAACAGTAAGAAGAGCAAACTAAATCTATGTTACACAGGAAGTTCTAATAGGAGAATCCATTCATATTTAAAAAATAAAAATTACTACACAGGTGGCTGCTGGCTCACTATTTCACATCCAGCACTGGCAGGGTAAGGCACCTTAATGATTCTCTGAGATCACTTCCTACCTTATTTTCTATGGCTTGCAAACCAGAGTCTTTCACTTTAATGTTTAGAGAACACAACTAAACATTCTGTAAAACATTTCTACCTCAAATGAAATGCCCTTGGGTTTTCCAACAGAACCTAACCTTTCATTCCCAAAAAACTGAAGAATTAAACATCATCTAAGCACATGGATAGGATTTACTCTTTCTCTTGAAGAAGAAATTATTATTAGCAGTTTTTTTCACATGGAATTGTAATAAATCTTGAGATTGTTTAACTCAGTTGAGTTCCGAAGGTGCAGAAAATGTTTGTTTTGTCATTCAGAGATGACTGTAATGTTCAGGTGATGATGCAGTGAGTTCTTGTAACACAAATCTAATCATGAGCCTGAAGGGACTGGTTCATTTGCAAACATTTCAAATCAAACTACAGCATTCAGTCTGCATACAAATCCCCATGGAATTCATATGATTTCTAAAGCCATTGTTTTGAGCAAGTGAAACAAAAACAGGGTGTACAGACTGGATAAAGTCCATGGGAATATGATTATCTACACAATCTATAATCTACATGCTTAGATGTGCCTGACTCAGTTCTGCAGTTCCACATAACAAGGGTTCACGGCAATGGTAGTTAGACTATAGATATCCCCAGTAGTAATAAATCCCACTTTCTTAAACTTATGTTTGCTCTTGCATCATATAATATCAGGCCTTTTATAGAAAAGGGCCCAAGATTAATGTGTCTACTAGAAAGTAGCTATGTGGTGCAACCACAAGGGCAGGTGCTTGTTTATAGTTGAGTCAGACTTGGGGGTTCCAGCTATGGAAAGAAACGCATGAATTCATGGTCATCACATGGTAATGCAGATTTCATCCATATTCTGTAAGTCTAACATGATTTAGAGCTCAATAGTATGCTTGCATCCTCATATCTTTCCATGTATCTATACATCAAATATTGCATCTTCTTTGTTTGGCAGAATTAGGTGATGAATGGAAAGACCTATTTTGTGCTATCAAATCTTTGATGGCTTCTAAGTCTATTATCATCAACTGTAGCTGTCAAATCAGTCATTCAAACTCTCCTGGTGTCACAAGCATAATAAATATTAACTGGTTTTTCAGAGCAGTGTTATTATGTTACGCTCTTCAGTAGATGAACCGTTCTTGGTGTAGTGAGTAATGCACGGGCATTACAGATAGAAATGTAATATAAGGATTGATAAGGATTAATGTGTTTGTTTATTATGTTGGAAATTATCTTATCCTGAGCCCTTTTAACATTCTTGTCTTGAAAGATCGTTTTTCAATGTTCTTTTGTAATGATGGAAAAGTTAGATCTCTGAATCTAAGCACGTCACCTTAGATTCCCCCTGTCCAAAGGCACTCAAAAGGGTGATCCTTAAGACACACTTTTTAGAACAGCTTTGCACTGCCTCCATTATCACCCTAGGGATATAGCCCTGAACCAAGTGTTGCTCAGTGCCTGAAGTACACATTGCTGTCACCCTTCCAGTGAAAACTGCCCACATACAGGTTTGGCCAGGCCTTCTCAAGATCTTCCATTGTGCCCCATAACATAATGCTCTGAGGAGTGGGAATCAGCTCAAAGTAACTAAAATAGTTAGGACACTAGTTTTGCCATGCAAATGTCTTATATGCCAGCAGTGGGGTGCAGGGTGGCTGTACCACATTGGGGTGTGAGGTCTACCAGGGTGTGGGTCTGGGATGACTTCAGGTGCAGCACAACATACTGCCTGTCCAGGCAGGATCATCCTGCTGAAAGCACATGGTGCTTACTGCTGAGGGAGCTGGCTGGCCCTCAAAGATAGGTATCCAAAATAGATGGTCTGCATTTCATGATCTAGGAACGAAATGGGAATTGACAGTGCAGATACCAGTCCTGGGATGAGTTGTGTCACCTCCAGAGGTATCTATTTCTCCACCAACTATAAAGACACACCAGTAAAACTACACAGACTTTGACTTGTGATTTCCTAAACTAAAGCAGATTAATTTCTCCACAGACACTGTCTGGCTTGTGTCCCCTTAGGGTCATTGTGTAGTGGTGCTAAACAGGAGGGGGGTAGGCAGAGATGCAATAGTATGGACTGGCTCATGTCCATGCTGCTGAGGAGGAGCTGTGTTACACCAGACCTCGCATGGAGAGAGATGGCTGAAGTAGTTAAAATCAGCAACAGGAATTAAGCTGCATGGGCGGTCACTGTCTGAGCTCACGCTTTCACGTAACACTCTTTTTAATGCAGCAGTGTGCACCTAATCCAGGCAACATTTGGAGCATGCAAGATTGTCATCCTTACAAGACACAGTGGTGGAAAGGGCTTTCTTTGGAAACCATTGCTAAGGAGGAGGTTTCTTCCCAGAAGGGCCAACTGGCTAGAGCTCTCTCTCATACAGTGGAGGATACCTCTACTTCTGAAAGGTATCCAAATTCATGTCTGCCAGAGTGTACCCTGAACACCAGTTTGGTCACAGACTTGTCACAGGGGAATTTTGCACAGAGGACTTTTCAACCTGCTTTTGCAGGCTAGGTCTTTCCTGAGGCAAAACAGCCAAATTAACTCCATCTCTCACATAATGTCAAGTTATTTATGAAGATGTTCTATTTGGCTTCTGTTATCTGCTCTTAGTAGATGTGCAGTGTAGGCGTTGTAATCTTGGTAGCAGCTTATCAGCTGTTTGAAAACTCCACCACTAACCTTGTTTTGTAAAACAGCTGTAGGTCCAGTTTGGTAGCAAACTCAGCCTGGTTTTCTGTTGTCAAGGCATAGTTCAAACAAAAATACTTTGTTTGAATACACACATGACCATGACAAAGCTTTGCCACGTCTCCATGTCCAAAACCTAAGCTGTAATGTTTATACATTGGTCAGAGGAACATTTCAGACTAGTCTTGCCTTGCAATCTGATTGTTCATGTTTCACCTTGATTCACCCTCTGTTCAGTTAATAGACTTTTTTTGCAGGAATGTGCATATTGTTCCACCCTTCCAACTGAGTTAGCACAATCTTGAATAGACAATGTGTCTATCAATCACAGCTGTCTCTGAGGACTGCTTTGAGTGGTGCTTTGGTGAAGCTGTTACATGAGTATACATGGTGATCTGTCCTCCAGCAAGGCCTGCCCATTATCTCCTCTGCCTGAACAGTGATCTATATTTCATTTTAGGAGAAAAAAAAAGCAGGGATATGTGTTTGCAGGACAGACTCCTGGTTGTTAACCCCTTGTGGAATAAAATATGTTCTCAGGTTGCTGAGTGAGATCCATGCTTTTGTCTCTGTCTCCTTCCTCATAATCTTAAGCAATTTAGTGTGATTTATTTTGGAAGTCCCAGTCTGAGTCACTAATTCTTTTCTGTCATTATAAAAGGAATCCATTTAACTAAAGCAGGGTTTTAGACTTAGGTGCTTAAAATTAGGTCTTACAGTGCCCTAACTGCAATACTAAAATTGTTTTGCTATCCAAAACAGTTAGATTCATTACCCAGTGTGCAACAAACCAATAATTACACAAGCCCCCCGACTATCAAAACTTTTTATTATTTATACATTTTAGCAAACAAAGGAACTAATATTCTTTAGCTAGAAGTTACATTGTTCTCTTATTAATTAGCATTCAATCTTCTATTGGTTAATCATTCTCTCGCTTCTCATGCTAATCAGTCCACATTCTCAGACTTTCTCTTCTTTTGAGTCAGTTAGATTGGTGGTCCGTGAGTTAGTTGTCGAGATGTCCCCCTGTTGGACCTACCTTTTACCCAGTCAGAGGTGGTTCAGCACAGTTGCTGAGTTGGTTTTATTATTTTCTTACACATGGTGACTTGGAGTTCTGGCTCTTCAGCACCCAAATCATTTGCCTAGTTTGCTCCAGTGCTTATATCTGGAGAAGTGAGTAGAATACTGTGCATCAGTCTCATCTTACTATGCAGATGGAAGGGTGCACATGCAGGTTAGGGAACTGGGAAGCACCTCTGGTGGTAGTAGTGTAGCTAAACTGGCATGCAAAATTCCCTTCAAATGCTTCAAGTGAACATACAAATACTGTAAATACAGCATCTTTATGGTCTTGAACTGCAGTGTCTTGAGGAGTGGAGAATATAATGTAATATAGTTGGAATAAGAACTTTCCTGATCACTTAGTGATTTACCAGTTTAGAAATATAGAAATACAATATATTCTAACTTAAGGAATTCTAAAAAGAAAGTTAGAGGAAGACAGAAATGCCATCAAAGAATAATTTGGGAAATAGTTAACACAGTCCACAGTACCTACACATTTTTGTGCACAACTTTTAAACAACTGATTTAGTACCAGATCCTCTCTGTACTGATAGATATGTTCAAACAGTATACATCAAATTCTTCTTACACGCATGTAACCATATCAAATCCCTTCAAATAACGTCATGTTATACTCTTTGTTCAGGCTTTGATTTCATAAGCAGGACTCAGAATTAACTCAGAATTACTTTCTCTTGCTGAGGTAAGTGAATTTTTTGGAGCCACACAAAGTTGATTTCACCTGAAGGCAGAAACTCATATATGGTTGCCCTGGCCTACTTCACTGGTCTCTTTTGTCAACTTCACGAACGCTAATGATTTAAATAAAAACTGCTTGGCATAAATAATGAAAGATATACTTTTCTTCACATAAAGGTTATTATTGGTGAATAGTGTGAGTGGTATTATATCCA
The DNA here is from genome assembly GCF_003945725.1 of Corapipo altera. Lineage (NCBI taxonomy): Eukaryota > Metazoa > Chordata > Aves > Passeriformes > Pipridae > Corapipo > Corapipo altera. The sequence goes on from NW_020884872.1 coordinate 68,417,129, forward strand.
ACATTTATCACTTCCCTCTACCGGGTTACATGAGTCAAGTGACAGCACCAGGACCTGGCCACCCCATAAATACCACATCAGTGGCTTCTGGTCTCAGCTATATGAATAAAACCAGATTCTACTGTTGGTTACACTGATGCACTTTTGGAATTTCTCTATTGCCAGCATTGTGCTCTGGGTGAACAGCAATGATTCTGTAAAGGCTGAATTTCTCATATTTTTTTTTTAAAGTAATAGCTCGACTTGTGCTTAACCACGTAATTAATATTCTGAAGACTTTATGATTGTAGTCAAGATTGCACTATATTACAGTCCTAGAAAGAAGTAAGTAGGTATTCCAAAGGTCAGTTATTGGCCAGTACAGATTTCCAGATATAATACATTCCTGGATAGCTTTATTGTCTCTCAGATGAAGAGAATTACCTAGTAACCTCTAGATGGCTGACTTTTTAAAGCAAACCTCCTTGGTCTGTCACAAAAGTACTTACAAGAAAGACTGGAATATTTTCTGCACTGAAGGTCCTAACAAAATTGATTGCTCACTCCTCTTCACAGAAAATGTTCAGTATCTCTGGGTTTTCTAAACAGTTTAACAAATCTGTGACTTTGTAGTTGCAGATATTGGTAATGTATGAATCTCGATATTTTCACTCTATTTACTTCAAAAGGGGATTTATACTTGAGGAAAGGGAAGGGAAAGGAATGAAAAGGTTTATTCACTCTAGGCTGGATAGAACAGCACATCTACTTCTGGGGAACAGGATGCATCTGTAGAAGAAAAAAAGAAGAAACCTAGACAAACAAACAAACAATCAACTCAGAAAAAGAGAAAAGGGAGGAAAATAATTTAAAAAAAAATCATACTTTTGTGAATCCCAGACAAAAAGAATCCCAGACAAAAAGATGTAGGACCACCTCTGAGCATAAATTAAAATATCTTTTACGTTTTTGTTTAATGCTGGGACAATGGGAGCTTTTAAGACTCTGCCAGTACTATGCTGCATAAAGACACAGAAGAATCACAATCCTCTCCTGTGCTAGTTGGAACCAAGTTCTGCTCTAACATACATAAAGTTCAAATCTTTCATACCTCTTTTCCAGAGGCTGTGCTTCCAATGAAGCTGTATTTGATGACATTTTTCCCTAGGTAAGTTATATTTCTTACAACTCGGATGTTGTAATTTTCAGCCTTATTTTCAAATCTGAAATCTCTGTGTCTTACATCACTATCCTAACTGGTGCACAACTCCTTTGAACATGAGATTAATGGTAAAAAGAAATGTTGCAGATATTTATGGTCTCCTGTGATGTACAGGACTCATATAACATGTAAGAAAAAGGGAAAAACTCAAGGAAGATCTTAGAAGATTATATTTCCTCCTCTCATGCATAGTGTGTTTCTTTTTAACTGGTAGAGATTGTGACTCAGGAGTAATTTTTAAGATTTCCTCCTGGCACATAAAGCGCTTTATTTTACTGTATTACCAAAACTTTCAGGTGTTGAATCAGATATAGAATCCCCAAATGACAATCTGTTAGGTGCTGTTTTTAAGGGCTGACTGATTGAAGTAACAGGGTCTCCTTCCAGTTTGTGTTTATATATGGGCAGTCTAAGTACCACTAAGTGAACAAGAGCATTTCCCCAGGGAACTTCAACCCTCTCTGTGTGTATGTGAGCATAGATACAGACAGCTCACATGTGAACTTCAAGCTAGAGCAGCAGCAAGAAGAATAAGAGGTCTTGGGGCCAGGTACCAAACAGATACAGGCCTGGGGTTTGGATACTCAAGAGCCCAGAGGTCTGAAAGCCAACTACTGGGAAGACATTTGGTGTGGACCAGCCTGTATGTGGTAGTAAGTGGAAGCAAAGGTGCCAGCAATGGGAGTGAGATAGCAAACCTTGGTGTTTGGCATGGCCAAGGGCCAGCACCTTCTGGGGAAACCAGGGACCAGGAGTCCACTAGCAGACTTCACTCTAGATGAGCAGAAGAGGAGGAACAAGATGAAGTTGTCTATGTGGGTGCTGTCTGTTTCCTCTCAGTGTTGATCAGTGTGGCCAGTCATACACAAATGTGTTTGTGTGTGCTTGTGTGCCTAACAGGGTACATGTCCAACTTCACTACCAGATGGATGGACCTGAGGACGTGAGTAGATCACATTGGTGTACCAGATTTGGCAATTCCTAACAAAATGCTGACACTCTCTTCAGATAGATGCTATCTTGACCATCTCCATTGTCACAGTAATCAAACTTTTCATATCAACTGAATCTTGGCAACTCTACTATGTAGTGTTTCCATTACTACAGATTTACTAAAACCATAAACTTGGACCACTTTAAAAATGGACAGATCTCTAGGCTACTAAAGTGTGATTATCCAAGTAGTGATGTGGGTGTGGTCCTCCCCCTGCAAAACACCATTCAGTACCAACACAAAACCTACTGTAAATAGTTTTTAAATTTAGAGAGGATTGAAGCTGGTTTATTCTTTTATGTAATACTTTAATTCTATTTTCATTTAAATTCACATTTTAAAACCACTGTTAAAACTCAAACCCAGGAAGGGTGGCAGATGCCAATGTTCTTTCCATCACAGCAAGATATGCTATAACATTCTTTCTAGATTTACCTGCCCTTCCATTTGCCATTCAATGCTCCTGTTGCCATGGAACTCAAGGCAAAGTTTGCCATCTCATTCATCTGTGACATTTGGAAACTGTCCAACAATGAACTGCCTAGAAAACTGTTTCATACTAGGAAGGCATCATTTGTTCTTTCTTTCCTGTCTGAGAACTCTTTGTGTTGTTCTTCTCTCAGAATGAATGGGACAAGGTTTCAGGATTTGTGAGGAAGGAAATTATGCCTTTCTTTGAATAACTCTTCTAAGTGTTTATCTCTTATAGGAGGAGGTTCACATCTAATCTGAACCATTTCAGTGTCATCTTGCAATTAACAGTTGAAATGCTATTTCCTGTCTTATGTTTCTTTTTTTTTCAGTTTATTCAGTATTCTCTCCTTTTTCTCATCATTTCCCAATGGGTCTGTTCTTGAGATGAGCATAATAAGTAGAAGTGTTCCTTGAGTTCTGTGCTGGGATCTGCTGTAATTAGTTTGTAGGAAGTGACCCTGTAACTTCCAAAGCACAACCATGCCAATGATTTTTTCAGAAGGGAAAGAGAAAAAGAGTAAGGCAGACAGTGGTTGGAGGTTTTTTTGGCAATTCAGATGGAGAGACAACTTCCTCTGCACTGGGAAGTGAAAGAGCGTCAGATAACGAATGAGCTTGAGTGCTGAAGCCCATGAACATCAAAGTTGCTTAATTATTACCATGGTTCTTGCTCTCTTTTGGACTGTTCAGATGCGCTCTGGTGGGAATTTTATTTGCCAAAATGTTCATCAGTAATCCTTTCTAAAATTCTGATGAAAGAATGGTGTTCCCTGTAATAAGGACATGGCTTTGAAACATTTCTACTGAATTTTGCAATATTTTGATGAATTTATACATTTGTAATGTCCTAATTATGTATTTACTACAAATTTTCAGGTTACATTTAGGCTGATTAATCTAAATCATCAGTACAGAATAATAGAGCTTTCTCTCTACAAAATATTTCTTTCCTGTTATATTTATTCAGCTAGTTTGGCTTGATTAGAATTGCCTATAGTAATGTGGAGCTTTTCATGTTCATTTAGTGCTGAAACCACTTCTAATAAGAAAGGAAGCCTACCCTAGTGAAGCTTACTTACTGTGCTGAATCTCTAAGAACACATGGATGGACACATGAATGTAAATTGCCTTCGAGCAAGTATGGGGTCATTTATGGTAATGAAAGTGAGTTGAAGTCTTAGAGAAGGATCTACACTGATGTAAGGAGGAAAATATATGTGCTCTTCCCTACTAAATATGGTCCACTATATTTAACATAAGCATACGTGATGTTCACGTGAACACCTAAGTTACACAGGCATCCAGTGAGGAGAATGGGAACTTTTACGTCATCGTTCATTTGATCTTTTTCTGACATTCACATTGAGTTTTAAATGGCTTTTGCCCTATGCATCAAAAGGCTTGTCTCCCTGAACACAATGGAACACACAGGAACAGTGACAGGCAGAGGAGTCCCAGTAACCTAATCAGAGAAATGAAGCACCCTGACTTGGCTCATACCAGGGCTGTAACAGAGCATTAGCCCGATCATCCACAGACAACATCAATCCATGAGTCCATAGGAGATGTTGTCTCGATCACCTTTACGGACTGAGGGAGGTTACTGCCTACAAGGGTCTGGGACACATTATGAGGTGCAAGATTTTTTATGGGGGATGTTTAGGGAAGGACAAAGGTGGGGAAATAAAGGGATCCAAGTGATTTGGGGAGGTATCAGAGTGGGCAAGTAGAACAGTCTGAAAGTATTCCATAGTGTGCAAGCACACGTCTCCCCAAATCAGCAGCCCAGCTGCCTCGGTAGGCAGTGGCTGGGGAGAGATCACTGCATCGGTTATCCACAGCCTGGCCACAGAGGTTGTGTAATGTGTTGTTCTCAACTCCAATGAATAGTACTTTTGAATTAAAGAAAAGTGAAGGCTTACAAAGGCTTCCAGGGCAAAGTGCCATTTCTGCGTGCACAAACAGTTCGCACCCAGTGAGATGTATGTGTACTTTTGTATGCAAAAAGCCGTGAAAAATTAATAAGGGCAGAGTATATGCAGTCCCAGGGATCCCTTCCAGCATGTATGCTCTATTATTTCCATAAGCCAAAACATATTACCTTTCTGATGTATGCCTAACTGATTTTGCTCTAGGCTGTTAACTCTCAAATCCCCTAAATGTTAGAAAATTCTGGATATTATATCACACAAATGGAACCCATTTATTTTTGAAAACTTGGGACTGGATGCTGAGATACACCACAGTGAATTTGTGATACTCTTCTAAAGTGAGAGAGTTGAGTCTGGTTTAAATTACTGCAAATTGAAATAGAAACTATTGTATAGATTCCAGTTTACAGAATGGTATTTTCACATCAGTTTTCTATTAATTCCTTTTTTTCAGGCACACAATGAACCAATAATTAGAGTAGAGAATGATTTTGGAAAGGTTACTGATTCTCAGCTGAGAGACACTCCCATTACAGTCAGCAAGAAAAAATATTCTACTATGTAACTCATAAAAAATAATGATTGCTTCAGGGGAAGGGAAAGTATTTCGAAATGGGATTTTGGTGGGAATTCTTGAAAAAATGCTTTATATCGCAAGTAAACAATTTATAACATTTTACTTCTTGAGCACTAAGTGTCTGTAATATAATGGAAAACCTTGTGACAAAATTAACTTATATCCTGACCTTTCACTTTTATTTTTTTCTCTCCTACTTGACCTACTCACAGCCCCAGGATCACTGTATGAATATATCTTAAAATCCCTTAGCATTACAGGCCTGTTATCTAAATATTATTTGTTTACCTGAATAACTGGGGCTTGTCTAGACCTTTGCCTTGTAAACCAAAAAATCTATTAAAACATACACTACTAAAAAATAAAAAGACTAACATTTAAAATGTTAGCTAGTTACAGAATAATTAACAGAATAGGTAAGGGAGAAGGAATAAAGTCTGTTAGATGTAAATTTTAGCAATACTTCACAGAAAAAGGCAAATTAATAAGAAGGACATGTTATTATAGCACTATACTGCATGAATTTGAAGCAGTGGATATACAGCAAGTATGCTTTTAGACACTGGTTCTGTCTTGGTTCTTTGTATTGTGCTGACTGATCATCTGCTTTAGCAAAGGCACAACCATCTCCTTGACTTACTCAGAAAAATACCTCCTCTGTGTTAGTGGGATATTTTTCAAGATATCAGGAAATATTATATATATGAAGAACAGCCTGTGCTCAACTGCTTTATATGTTTCTGGAAATCATTTGCTAACATACCATACTTGCTCCATAGAAATTGTACCCTTCCCTCTAGTTAATTCCTTCCCTCCACCCTGTTCTTTGTCTTACTGTCAAACACAATGGTCATACCAAAAGGATATTGCTAAATTGTCAATAATTTTTTCTTTGCTGCTCACAGAGGACGTGGCTTTTGTTTTTTTTTTTTTTTTACATAAATCGTTATATGGTACAAATATTACATGTGCTGCTCTGAGTTCCTTCTACAGTTATTCAAGGCAGCAGGACATGAAGTCCACTTCCTGTCTTTTTTTGTGACCAATAATGCAAAGAAGCAAAGAAACAGAAAGCAGTCCTATAATTTGAATATACAGATGCTAATAATGTTCAGATATTTTGGCACCTAAGTAGTCTAACTTTTGCCTAACTTTTTTTGAACATGAGCAGGCAATTTCTGAGAGCTAGTTGGTATACAAATACCCGTTGTTCATATGAGTACATTAGGCTTGTCACAAGTAAATTGAGATAGAAAATACCTGTTTGGGCAAATACATTTCAATTTAAACCTTATTTGTTGATGCCTATGAGAATTATGAAATTGAAGGGCTACAAAGACATAATAAAATGCAGGAAATAATCGGTGACATCAAAGCAAAACCTTCTGAAACCTTCAAATTGGTTTCAAATGCATGTCCAACTCTGCAAGTGTTTTATAACTCATTCTCTAGAGAGAATGTCAAGCTTTTGGGCTCACAGATAATGACATGACAGCCCATAACTTCTGCTTCTGAAATATTCTACCCCTTCATTAAAAGGAAAGTACTGAAGGTGGAACAGAGCACAGGAAGAGAGATAAATGGGAGGTGAAGAAAGACATCATATGGAGGAGAATCAAATCTCTTTATTTAATTTTAGGATGTGTCACACTCCATATTTCTGATCATTCACTGTTCAAACAGCTCAATGTCATTTCGTATTGCTGAAAACATTTTTCTTTTATTAATAAAATTAAAAGCAGAAGAAAGAAAAAGAGTATATAAGATAATAGGGTAGATGTCATTATTTTCATGACCCCACTTTTTTCTTACTCTCTAGTTCACTAAAGTTCAAGAACTACAGGAAAAAGAAGTTGATCGGTAAGTGTTGTTCACTTATTTTCTTTCTTGAGGAAGGTGAGATTGGAAGTCAAATTACAGAGCTTTCTGTTCCCATCTGCTCCACAATTGGAAACTCACCTAAGAAGAAATAGAAGAAAGATGAACATCATGCCAGTAATAGTTCAGATGGATATCAACAGAATGTTTGTTGACCATTGTGGTTTCTCCTTCTTTAATACTCTGAATAAAGTATCTATCTACAACACACTTCCCAAGACATGAGTGTTTCCTTTTCTGAATGTCCAATACATCACAACTCTTATGAGATATCTGTATCTCTGGAAGTGCAGGGACGCATGTGAATGTGTTTGAACACACTGGACAGTAAGACATGATCAATAATCAGAAAAAAATTAAATATTAGGAAGGTTGTTGATGAAGTCTACATTTAGCTGTAAAGATCTTAAGTCTCCTTCTGTATCCCAGAGAAAGATTTCTCCCAGGGACAATTCACAGTGGGAGACCAACTCATTGTTCTTTGAGCAGTGTTCTGTAGCAGCCCCGGGCAGCCACTAAGGGCCAAGTCAGAGAAGATGTGCATCCTGTGGATTATTTTCCTTGTGGAATTCAGCTCATTCATGTGTAGGCAGGTTCTCGTCCCTCTACTGCACTGAAAGGGACTATCAAAGAGCAAAAGTGATGCATAAGTTTTTCTCTGTCAGTAGAACCAAAATCTATTTATCACTTCTTCAAATATAACTTAATTTGTTAACTTAAAGCATGATCTTTAAAGGTGATTACGTGTTAATTTTAGTATATAATCCACAAATTTTTGAAAATTAAATGTACTTTTAAATCTTCCTCTATACTCTGTTTTGAATGTGATTATGACTTAATTCTTAGTTCCTTTTCTAGGACTAGCCTCCTCATGTTTTGAATTATCGGTACCCACAAACCTTGTTTATACTTGCATGAAAACTAAGTTCAAATTAGTACAGTTTTCTTTCCTTTTCCATGTGAGACATGAAATCCTCAAATTTCTTTTATTAATTTTCAAACTGGTCAGATTTTGGTTTCTTTTTCCCCAGTACATCAGAAGGAAGACTGCATTCAACCAGAATACAGACTGCTGTGATGGCAGTGCTGACAGTGACAAATTATGAGTGGCATTTTGGCATCGTGTCTTAACCTGACAAAGTTATGTCTATTGAACTGTGAACCTGACAGCTGCCTTGGCCTAGAGAGGTGAGAAACCCCAACCTTGTAATGGGACACTTCAGATTTTATTAGTTCTGCAGTGTTAGTTCTTGATTACGCCCATTTCTAGCTGACTGACCTAAAGAAATCATTATTTCTCTTGGTCTGCAACTGTCTCATCAGTTTGTTGGCAGCTCCTGCTTTGTTTGTTGGTCCTCCTGTGCACAACAATATGTCACTGAATCTGAGTGAGCAGGACTCCAGAGGAAAGGCAGTGGTGCTAATTTCTTCAACCAGCAAAGAGGAAATGTGTTCTTGTCTCATTCTACAGTTGTGTACAAGCAAACCCATGCACATACCTGCAAGAGCCATACGAGAAGATCACACGTAAGAAAGAGTGTTTCATTTTTCAGGTTGACAGTTCTGTCTTCAGAGGTTCCTAGGCAAAGGGCTGGCATTTCACTGTATGCCCTCAGGTCTAGATCTAAAACACATATTTAGACCAAAATGGCTTTAAAAGACAGGTTTTACAGCTGTGTCCACTTGCAGCAGTAATAAGGCATGAGTTGTACGTTTCTTGTAAGCTGGTTAGAACATCTAGCACATTTAATAGTGCTATTACCTGGCTTAAGTTGAAGGTGTTTTTTTAAAAGTTTGCCTCTAAAAGAAAAAGCCAAATAGCTCTCTTGCCCTATAGAAATCTGGCTGACATTTCTAAGCTTTGAGCAAGCTGGACTCACTTAGCCTCATTATTGGAGTCTCCCTAATTTATGGAGTGTGACTTGGAGCATATTTAGGCTTGTAGGTCAACTTATGTCAGACAGAGAAGAATATATAGAAAGTGCTGCTAAAAAGACTTAATATTCTGGTTAGCCACATTCCCTGACTAAAGAAAACCATGTTTGAGTCATAATCTGGAATCATAACACACTGAATTACTTTCATAATTTCAATTTGATGGAATAAACCTGTAGAGTGTTTTTATGATTATTACTACAAAACATGAATAAGCAAATGTACATTGAAAGTAGGACATTTCTAAACTAAGACTTAGTGTAAAATTATGCTTAATGCTTAGCTTATCTTTAAGCACAACTTTGCCAAGCAAATTAAGAGAGAGGAAGTTAAGGAAAACTGATATTGAATCAGTTAGTAAAAGTTTCATATTTTAAATGGCCACATCCATAAAAATTATTGCAGTACTGACAAACTGAAAAATGAATTCGTAACTGTGATAGGCACATTTAGTATTAGCATGATCTAGTGAAAAAATCATGAAGAACCAACTTCTTTTCATTCTATCATAGTGAATGTTCTAGCTAGAACAAGGAAGCAATGGGCTAAATGAGAGACATTCTGATAATCTCTACATAGACATTTAGCACTTACAGGATGATGAAATACTGCTGAGCAATCAACAGAGAAGCTATCTAATTCTAAAAGCTGTTTTGTTTCATTTAAAGGGCTTTTCATGTAAATATTTTCTTGGGAGCTCTGAGGTATTGTGGGGATAAACATTAATGGCAAGGACCCTTGTAGATATTGCATATATCCATGGCAAGACTTTGGATAGCTGTGCTTGAATTACTACTGGGCCTTTAGTTCACCTCTGCAGACAGCTAAAGTGCTTGGTTGGTTCCTGCAAGGTCCAAGGAGCCTCCTTCTCTGCTTTTGGCTCTGAGTATTTGCACATGGGCATGAGAGGCAGGCACATGACATTGACCAAAACCCCAGTAGGATCCAGAAACACAGGCAGGTCTTGCCATGCTCCATGAGAAATAGGTGCTGTGAGTGCTCTGAGCAGAACACATAGCAGAATTTACAGCCTCCACTTCTAGAATCACTGCAGGCTTTTATCACACACAAATTGCAAAAACAACCCTGGGAGCAGAGAAACTAACCTGAGAATTTACATGTTGTCAGTGCCATAACAAGCAATTTAGAGTCACAGCTGTCCTGGCCTGTCGCTTTCTGGTTCATAAGCACCATGGGTCTGGCTGTACAATCAGCCGTAACAGGAAAATCAAGGGTATCTCTACAGAGTTTGCCTTCAGTTGGAGGTGACATTAATCTAAGAGGAGAAGTAGGATCAGATTATAAATTCGCATCTAGATCTTGCACTTCCTAAGAACATATTCTAACCAGAAGCATGTGATGCAAAGGCTAAAAGTCATCAGCCTAGGCATATTGCCTTATTATTTCTTTTTATCAAAAAAAGCTATGAAAATTAGATTCCAGTTGTTAGAGTTCTGAAAAAACTCATCCATGAGTCATTCAAACTACACATGACTGCGCAAGCTGATTGAGAGCAAGAAGAGTAATTCTGTGAGATTTGAACTTCCCCATTCACTTCAGCAAGGTTCTACTCAGCTGTCTCTTGGTCATTTAAATTTTGGTGTGAACAACTGTTCCGCTCATCAGGCTAATAAACAAACAATAAAAAGCAGAAGGTAGTGGACACAGGGGCAGGGGGAAAGCCAATTCCTTCCCAGTTGAATTGGATTCACGTGCTTCTAAGTTGAAACACCCACTTGCAAAAAGACAGTCAAAGATCTGAAGAAGTATACTGCTCTGTAACATCATTGCCTTAGTAATTTCACATCGTTCGTTTAATTGCTAATGTTCACATTTTCCTGGACTTGCTGCATACTCTGATCTTACCCAGTAGAAAGTTCAGTATTGATCCTTGATCCTGCCATGAGCTTACAGTGCCAGACTGGACAACCCTCTTATTTTCTCTGTGATTCAATTCCCTTTATGAAAAATTCTCCTTAAGAAAAATGAAGATAATATTATTTCCGTGATTTCCAAGCCATGTTGAGGCTAAAAGAGAAAATAGTAGCACATATAGTAATAAAATATGAAAGAAATCGCTTAGTTTAAGAATACTGGGAATAATATTGCTTTTTGATTAAGGGAGAACTTACAACAAAAATACATAATGCAATTTTACCTCTAAGAATGTATGAATTTCTGGCTTCAAATAAGACTTAATGGATTTCTGTGAGATAAAACATCAGTAATCCCAATTAAATCTCCACAATTGCTACTGATTCTAGGCAAACAATGTAAAATTGTAGTTGTATTAATTACATTTCTCTTAAAAACCATTATTTTGTGAGAAACATCTCAAAGCTGTGGTTTTTTTCTAGCAGAAAAATACATTACTAAAATCGCATTTTGAGTTAACCACATGCCTAACATATTAGAAGAGCAGTAATGCCAGTGTGTGAAGTGCTTTGTGACAAAAAAAAGCCTCCAGTACATCTCAGTTATAACCAGTCCGCTACTTTTGAATGTCTTATTTTGAATTGCCGGGGGGAGTGTACGTGTGTGTGTGTGTATGATAAATACACATCACACAAGTAGATATAACGAATGTTTAAATGTACACTTAGCCTAGAAATGTAGTGGTCAGGGGCTTTTTAGTTAGATCATTCTAGAAGTGGATTCAAGTGACTATTCAGCAGCTATGTTTAGGTAAGATTAAGAGTCATATTGTCCAGAATGATAATGTTTGTACACTAATGGGAATAGAGAAATGGAATACCAAATCATATCATCTTTTCTTTTCGTATTTTGTCTCTAGCACTCACTGGGATTTTGTAATAAAATTTAGCCAACAATTAATACAATAGTCTACTCCCAAAAAAGTTTATCAGATCTTCACTGTATCTGTTGTCCTCTCTCAAGTATATAGCATGCACTTTTAAATCCGTATATGAAGCGAGTGCTTTGTTTCAACTGTCATTATTCTTTTAGTTTATATTCACTTCTAATTTTTTCTTATTTCAGTCTTACTAGATGTCTAACATGGTTATACTATGGAAATAAGTTTCCTATGGAAATATGCTAACTATACAAGATATTATTTATTTATTTATTTATTTATATCAAAAATATTGTAGCTAGAAGGACTAGGGTAGTGATTGTCCCTCTATACCTGGTACTAGTTAGGCTGTACCTCAAATCCTCTGTTCGGTTTTGGGCCCCTCACTACAAAACAGATGCTGAAGCGTGTCCAGAGAAGGGCAATGGAGCTGGTGAAGGGTCTGGGGCACAAGTCTTTTGAGGAGCAGCTGAGGGAACTGGGGTTGTTTAGCCTGGATGAAAGGAGGCTTGGAGGTTCACTCTCTACAATTACCTGAAAGGAGGTTGTACCAAGGGGGAGGTTGGTTTCTTCTTCCAGATAACAAGTGACAGGACAAGACAAAGTCACACCAAATCATGCCAGTGAGGTTTAGATTGGATATTAGGAAAAATTTCTTTGTTGAAAAGGTTGGTCAGGCATTGAAGCAGGCTTCTCAGGGAAATGGTGAAGTCACCATTCCTGGAAGTTCAAAAGATGTGTGTATATGGCACTTGGGGACGTGGTTTGTCATGAACTTGGCAGGGCTGGGTTAATGGTTGAATTCATTGATCTCAAAGCTCTTTTCCAACCTAAACAACTCTATGATTCTATGACATAAAGTAAAATCAATTTAATCTTGAATTAAATTCAGGTAAGTCTTACCACTCCTTACTTTCTTTACTAAGTTTAGTTTCTACCAAATTCTCTCTCACAACTTTTTCGGCCTATTTACTGTGTGGTTTTTTGTAGTCCTTCAACATCCAGATACCAGCTAATATCTCATAATACATTTTTTTATCAAAGTCATTTGTCATATACTACTTTAGACATGATTGTACCATAGCAGGTATTGTTGTGTTAGTCTTCTACATCTTTTAGTATAAATTAATATGCTATTTGCAATTGAAAAAAAATTATACTATAAGATCACAAAATTTGCTGGAGATTCAGACAAATATTCATATTGCAGATTGGCAATAGGTTGGCTAAATTTAGAATAACTTGGGACCCCATACTGAGACAAATGAGAGCAAACATTCTTCCTGTATCCAGTGATAAAAAGTTAAGTCCAAAGAAGATTCCTACTACTTCCTACTAGGAACCAGATAGTTCCTAGATTTCACTCAGCTGGAAACCTAGGGAGGAAAGTTTTGTTGGATGTGTATAATTCTGATTTCTTCTTTCTTTGCTTTTTTCTTCTGGAAATTTAGAGTGACTGAATTTAGTCATACTCTTTCCTGTGTAGCTTCTTTTTCAGTCTCAGTGTTTGAGAACCTGTGTCAGGTACTTTGTTCAATGAGTGCATTAACTGTTTTGTTTCTGGCTATCATGTATACTGGTAGAATGGGCATCCTGGTGTGTTCACCAAGAGGGGCAGCTTGGGACATCCAGGATCAAGAATGTTTTCCCTGCACACAGATGTGCACAGCAAAGCATGGCGCTGCTGTCAGACACCCAATTTGGTGTCCCCTCCTAATTTGGAAAGTTCCATAATTTCTTCAGTGCATTTATTTTCAGTCTGTACTTCCACCAACAGCAGTGCTGTTGTCTACCTCTGTTGCCTGAGGTATAGAGGGTCTGAATCTTCCCTACCTGCACTGACAAGCCTTTGGAAGCCACCTCTGCAGACCAGACAATTATTGCTCAGTACCTCTTTAACAGAATTTCAGTTTCTGTTCAGACTGTTGACACACCAATTTGGATGCTTAGAACACACCATGTTGTTCTCATTATGTCCCTCCAGTCACCATTCTACAAGTGTGGAGGTGTCTGCTACAAGTTCACTTTTTTTGAGAGAGAGAGAGCTAGACAGAAAATAATAGAAAATGTAATTCAGTCCTTTTTTCTACCCCATGAGCCTCAGCCTTAGGTTCGGCCTGATGGCTGCTGCTTGTGCTGAGACCATATCCTGCTCCCACCCAGGTTGTGTATGGGCCTCTGGCAGTGACAGAGTCAAGACAAGGTGTCTGCATTTGTTCTGCAGATCTGATGGCTCTCCCACTCGCAAGAATGAATCCAGTAGTAAATAACCCTTTCCTAAGAGACAACCAGCAAAATCACTGAAGCAGAGACCAGAACACTGTACACCCCCTCTTAATAAGGGCAATTTACCTCTTTTAGTTCACTGTTGTTCTCCATCTCTTGCTTGCTTGCCCACTGTCCTCTGTATGTCGTCATGTCATGTCATATCCTTTTCTCATGCTGTTCCCACATCTCTTTGTATTGTTTTTCATATGCATCTCCCTCTATATACTTCTTTTAAACAGTGTAATCATACTTAGCGCCCCTCAGACAATTTGGTTATAGTTGGAGCTCTACATGCTCCAGCTAACCTAGCCTGGATTTCATGTGCCATCTGAGGAAAGCACAAAAAATTTCTTTCCCTTTGCCTCAGTATTGACATTCACATTATTATTTTTATATTTTATGTGTGAATAATGTCCTTAGTATCAGAACTCCATTGTATAAAATATGGCACAAATATAATCAGGAAATATATAGGTCTCTATACCATATAGGTCTCCATACTGAGTTATTTAGAGATGAACTGTGTAAGAAAGGGAGTTCTACTCCTTTCATTTTACATATGAAGAGGGGATAAAGAATGGAAATATCCAGACACCTACAGAAAGAAAGCTTGAGGGATTATCAAAAGTGACTCACAAGAAATTTGGAAATATCTGTTTTCTGAATGTGACCTACTTCTCTGCTGAAAGAGTGATCTCGTTATATCTCTTATGTACCTCTTGCTCCACTTCCCTTGAGGTCAAGAAGCTGTTTGCTTTCCTTTAGTCTTTGCCAGTAGAAAATGTCTATTCTGCTATCACAACCAGCTGTAAATATTAATGGATATACAAATACATCCTCTGGAATGTTAACATATCCCTCATTAAGATGACTTTTATTTTGCTGTGTCAATATGCAACAAGTAGATATCATTTGCAGGAACTGACGACATAGGAAAGCAATAGCATGACTATAGTAGTATTACAGCTTGTCCATCCCAAAATCTAAGCTTTGTCAGAAATTGGAATGATAGAGTTGCCATTCTTTTGGAGCTGAACCCAGAGCTGAGACATAATTTTCCTTAACTTTCTCACCAGTAGACCAAACCAAAATATGATTTCAATCTTTGAAATGCAGAGCTATGAGCCAGGTAGCCTAAACTTGTTTAGCTACTAGAAAAAAATTCTTAAACTTCAGATTATAAGCACTTGAAGGATAATACAGTAATCAAAGCAAGTCAATATAGATTTTTTAAGACCAGTCACATCACTCTAGTTCCCTCTTTCAGTGGGGTAACACGGCCTAGTGGAGAGAGTAGAAACAGTGTGTATGTACATCTTCTTGTTAGTAAAGCTTGTGACACAATCCTTACAACATTTTCACATGCGAATTTGGAAAATATTGTTGAAATGGTTTTATGAAGGATTTGCTTTCATAAAATGAAGACCCTGACAAATTATGAGGCCCTGCAAAAGTCTCTTTTCATTAATAATCAATACAAACCTTGAATATTGTGGTGATGAAATGGGTGGGATAGTCCCATGAAATCTGCACGTGACAGAAAGCTGAGAAGTACAATATGCACTTCAATGGTCAGAAGCAGAATTGAGAATGAACTTGATAAATTAGAGCAGTAGTCTGAAATCAATATAATGAAATTTAATAATGCCAAGCTAAAAGTTCTCTGGGAAGAAAACAAAAATTAAGTTCATAAATGCAAAATGAGGAAAAAAACAGAGTAATTGGCTAGCTGGCAACAATGAAAGCAAGGCTAAGGGGATTCACATGAAATGACTCAGTGTTTGAGAGGCTGTCACAAAAGAGACAATTCTTGTTCTGAAATGTCATTACATACAAGATTTATTGACAGTTAAATACTAACCCCCAAATAATTACTAATATACAGTATAGTTATTACGCTCCTTGGAGTAAATGTTAGACATTCAATGACAACATTATGTCATTTCAACATTTTGAAAACCATAATTAAAAATCTTGCAGATAATCTGAAAGGAAACTCCAAGTGATGAAAAAAAGTGATAAGTAATCTAAAAAATTTGCAGGAAAAGCTGAAGAAAATGTTCGGTCCAGAAAATAGAAGACTGAGACAGGACAGTATAATCATGTTAAGAGATTTGAGACTGTTAGTACAGTAATCAACTGGTCTCAATAGCAGTGATCAAAAAGCAAGAGGAAATAGACCTAATTTATAAGAGATATTTAAATTAGACATTGCAAAAACTTCTTTGATGTCAAGATATTTGAACATTTTATTTAATTTGATTCTTTAATTTAATTATCTGTGAAGATTATGGAATTCCCAGAACGGGAGATTTTTAAGAACAGGTACAGTTAGAGATGTATCTGCCAGGAGTAGCCCAGAAACTGTATTAGACTTTGTTTCCAAGCTAGGGAATGAAGTCAAAGACATTCTGAGGTCTCCTTCTAGCTTTTGGGTTCAGTGAGGTCTGTGATTTCTCTTTGGGTTTAAAGAAACCAGGAAGTACTATCACATTGTTAGGACTTAAAGAGCACAGTTGCCTATCTCAAACACTGTCAGGACCACAGAAGGCCATAAGATAAACCATCTCAGTGGGAACTTAAGATAAGCACAGAGGGGAGGAATTTGCAACAAGAACGCATTAATTCCAAACCTGACAGAGGTGACATCTGGTTAGCATATCCTGGTTAACGTGTCTGGACAGAAATTCCCACTGTGGCAAACTTTGGGAAAGGATGCAACAATTCATACGCATATCATCCCAAGTTATGGGAACAGCATCTGCAACCACCCTGTGGATACCCAGAACTTGGGCTATATAAAAGTGGTACCCCCAGAAGAACTACTCTGGGACTCCACCACCAAGAAGCTAAGAGTGAAGAAGGAGCAATGGGATGCTGCTGGATTCACAGATGGTGACTATCTTCTGCTTGATATCTCGTTCTCTCTCCTCTCTCTCTTTTCTATTTCTTTCTCTCTCTCTGCCTCACACTCATTGTTAAATAAAGTCTGTATTATTGACTTTGGCATATGGTCTCATTTGCACCTTAATTTGAGCAGAAGCATCTCTCACTAATCAGATCTTAACACATTGTAATGAGTCTGGATGAGATGGAGTTCATTTTCCCACAGCAGCCCTCACAGTGCTGTGCTCTGCATTGGTAGGTACAAAGGTGTTGATAACACACCTGTGTTTCGGCTACTGCTGAGCAGCACCGGCACAGCATCAGCACTGTCTCTCAGCATTGTCCCCACATCAAGGAGTAGGGGGTGGGCAAGATCCTGGGAGGGGTCAAAACTAGGTCAACTTACCCAAATTAACCAAAGGAATATTCCATACCATATGACATCAGCTCAGACATAAAAGCTAATGGAAGGAGAATGAAAGAGCGCCATTTGTTATTTACAATGTTTTCCTTTTGGGGCAACCACTACATGTGCTGAAGCGCTGCTCCTGGGAAGTGGCTGAACATTGCTCGCTCATGGGAAGTAGAGAATAAAGCTTTTTTTTTCAGTCTTTGCTTGGGTGCATGCAAACTTTTGCTTTTTTTTAGTAAACTGCCTTATCTCAATGTAAGAGTTGTTTTCCATCTTATTTTCTTGTCCCTGTCCGCCCAGGAAGGGGAGTGATAGAGTGCTTTGGTGGGCACTTGGTATCCAGCCAAGGTCAACCCACCACACACACATATGTAACTGTCCTTTCATCAGTCAAGCAAAAATTTAAGAAAGATCTGACACAGACAGGAGAAATGTACATCACCCAGTTGCCAGTATCTATGCTCTGTGTCACTAATGTGAGTGGGTTTTACTTTGGATCAGTTTACAGCATTTCCAACTGCACATCCTGATTCCAGGTCCTTGATGCATAGTCACCTGCATCTTTCAAGGGTCACTCGTTCATTAGTTTAAGCCAAGTCCCATCTGTTCACATTTAACTGGTTTACTGCCTTGAGTGTTTTGCCCAGTCACAGTAGTACAATTTATTCAGATATAATTTTAAGTAGATATAGAAGCCATAAAATATATATTTTAATCCAATACCGTAGTATAAACATTAATCACTTGTTCTCTCTTCCTCTAGTGAAAAATGAACTTAATAACATTTGAACTCATGTTGAACTTCTGAACTCTCAATTTTCAGGTAAGTTGGTACATAGCTGACTGCAGAGGACTGAACAATACTCTGTCATTCAACCCTGACAATTTTTCTGTAGCTCAGGACCATGTTTCTGGGTATTTTGAATAATAATGATTCCTCAATCATTATTTCCTGAAGCTACTCACTTAAGTAGTGGCCCAGCTATGGTAGAAATGAAAACTATATTCAGAGTTTCTCATTTGGAAAAAAAAAATCCTGAAAAGGAAAGAATAGTAAAAAGACCAGTGATGGGAGAACATTGACTGCTCTCATTTGTAAAAGGTGCCCTCATTAAGCTGACGCAGAGTGAGCACTGAAGATATGTCCTTAGGAAATGTAGCATTAAAGAGAGCTCAACAGAAAAATCAGGGTACAGTCTGTTGATATGAATAAATGTCTTTCTGATTATGGAGATTTTAACAAATATACTGTAACATAGATGGAAGGTAATAATATATTATTATATTATTATATATCTATATATAGATCATTCCCAGGGATTTGGATTCATAGGCTGTTGAAATCTTCCTTCACGTTTCCTTAAAAATATGTTTTTTTAGAGAAATCTACTGTGCCCCTAAACCCTTTATTTCAGAACCTCTTAGACAATCACTGAGATCAAGGAATGTATGAACTTTTAGTGATGTATTAGGAGAGTTATCCCCTAACCAATGTTACTGAACATCTCTATCTCATGCCTAGCTTCAGTGAATAAGTACCATCCCCAATGTGCTACAGGGCATTGCACTTCATCCCAGGATGAAGCTCCCCCAAAATGCAGTTTTGCTATTCTCATTTAATTTTTAACTACGAGGATGAGATGTGCATACCTACATATTGCAAAGGTATTGTTTTGGCACACCTTTTTGTATCTTCTCTGCAAGACATCATTGGTATTGTCTTATATCTTTCAGTTAATAACTGTTTGTTAAATGTTTAAGAATTCCTACTTTAAAGAGGATTTATGTGGCTTGGCTAGCAAAAGCCGGGCCAGCTCAGAGTTGTTATACATCATATCGGACAGGGACACAAATCTATAATGATGTGCAATGTTTTGTGTGAT
Source organism: Corapipo altera (assembly GCF_003945725.1). Taxonomy (NCBI): domain Eukaryota; kingdom Metazoa; phylum Chordata; class Aves; order Passeriformes; family Pipridae; genus Corapipo; species Corapipo altera. The sequence continues at coordinate 68,436,383 of NW_020884872.1, forward strand.
TTATATTTCCCTGAATGTATTCACTGTGGCATAAATCCTAGTTTATACATCTATGAAAAATATAAAGGACTCATTGAGTAAGAAGGTTGACCAGATGATTTTGTTGCTGTGCAAGTACATGTTCACAGATCTAGACAGCTCCTTTGTATTGTGAGGAATCAAATCAAAACAGAAAACAATAATGTATTTTTTACAAACAAGTAATCATTGCATAATTCAGCACAATATTTAAGCACTGGCTTAACTTAAGTTGAAAATTAGATTATTTTCATTTGGAAAAGGGTATAGAAATCCACTTACTTACAGACCGAATATATTAAGTCTATAAATATCCAACAGAAAACTGTTTCTTATCACAGGTGTTTATGTATAGATGAATGTCTTTCATTTTAGCCAAACAAGTTTCAAAATGTGGTGTGACAGAATGTGAAACTAACTGGTAAATTTGAGTATGAATATAGAAATCTTAATACTATAAAAAGACCATAATCCCTGCAATAAAAATGTAAAACCACATCTATTAATTTTTGTCTCTAACTGAGAGCTAAGATCTTTCAAACTTCTTTCTAAGCTCCTGAGTGAAATAGATTCCAATATTTGTCTGCTATATAAACACTTCCAAATCTCTTCCTTAATGTCAACAAGAGTAAAAATATTTAAAATAACACCAAAGTAAATAGCAAGAGTCAGGTACATCAGGTTTTTCTGGATAAGTGGTAGGACTGGTTATCCAAGGTGGGAGAACAAACTACAGTAAGGAACATTGAAGATAGCAAGAAATGTTGAGAATGAACTGGAAGTGTAGTTCTGTTTAAATATCCATGTCTGCTCAATTTCACTATCAATAAGATACTCATTATTCTAGTTGTGTTTTCTGGATTGTAAGTAATTACATTAGGGATAATAATTATTGATAACCTCCAGATTCCAACTGTGACAGCAGTTTAACAAAAATGCCTCAAAATCTTGCATGTCTGAAAACTGAGTTCTTTGCTGTTGTTTATTGCTTATCTATAGCCTTTTTGAGGAACCTTCTGCCTTTGGGGTTTCAAGACACCACATTTTAGTCAAAACAGAATAAAAAAAACCAACGACGCAAAACCCCTTTACGACTCTAGAAAAAAAAAATGTGGAGGTAATTCTGAGAGCCACAAACTGTCAAAATGTCTACATATTTTATGTCATTTCATTTACCCATATCTATCTGTGATATTTACCCAAATACATACTGTGCCTAGCAAAGGCTGCACCTGTTGTGGAAGGGTGACCCACTCATGGAAGGCTGGTTGGAAATAGATGATCTTTATGGTCTTTTCTAAACCAAACCATTCCATAAGTCAATAACCTCCCTTGGGTGCTCACCGCTGTTTGTGCAATGTCTATACAACAAGATACCATCTGATATGGTACCATCTGAAGGTACCAAGTGTAGAAAGGATACCCACTGTGGTTAAAATAACCATTTAAGTCAAGATTTGGCAGAGTTTATCTTGATATTTGAGGTTACCATTGCATAGATATATAGCTATATATCTCACCAGGCATCTTTCAGGACAAACACTCTAAAAAGGAAATGGAGAAAGGATCTTTGGGGTTTTTTGAGAGTCTAAGAGCTGCTAAATTATCTTCTTATTTTCCCAGCTTTCTTCTGTGTGCAGAGAAGGCATGAAACTACAGACTTGTCTGAAGGTGAGAGTAGCTACCCACAATTACCTACAGGCTCCAGGAAAAGCTGTGGTGGCAGTGTCCCTGGTGAGAGTGGATATCCTTGTCCGTAACAGAGCCCCAAGAACACTTTGATTACTGCAATACTGCACGAAAGGCATCCAACCACCATGTTTTTTAGGGAGCATGATAATGTCCAGACGTACTTGCTGCGATCTGAGAACCTTGGTCACTTTAGCTCCCCCAGATGTGGAATGAGACAAGCCCAGATATTTTCTGGATCATGGTTGGCAACCATCATCTCTGCTGAAAGGAAGCTGTGGCCATGCATACATGGCATCTGTCAAGTGAGTTGTGGAACCACTGCACTGCCCAGAGAGAGGAGCCTGGGTCTTCACCATGGATTTCAGTGCATCAAATGGAAAGCTTGGAGTAATATCCTGTCAGGACCCTGGCTTTTGAGCTTTTGCTGGTATCTTTAAATTTTCCTAATTCAGGTTAGTTGGCCTTTGTTCATAGTGTTAAACTACAGAATGCAAAACTGAGATTCTTGTTTTGGCAACTGAAAACAAAACCTCTTACTGGCATACAACAAATGAAGAACAAAGGTCTGACTTCAAAAAGCATTAATAATATCAAATGCCCAATGTGATTGACTTGTAGATTGCACAGATATCAGATGCAGAGAACCTTCCTCAGTATTCAATAGGCATTTGATAAAATAAATCACAGCATACCAAATTTCCTTATTCTGTTTAACTGGAGTCATAACCTCAGCTAACTGGATTTTCTCTACTTTCCAAGCTTGACTGTGGAAAAAAATGTGTGAAAATCAATTAGGTTAGAGAAACTTGCATGAAATAAATAATTGACAGAAATAGACTGAGTAAGAAAGGTAACAGACAGTTTCTCTGTTGGGTAGAAAAATGAGAAACATTTGGTATCATTTCATAAAAGGAATGATCTCTATAAACAAATAAATGATTATTTTCTGAAGAGCAAATAGGCACATCGCAAACACATAAAAACCTGTGAAATCCATAACTAAAGCAGATGCTGTTTTAAGAAAATCAGAGATTCCTTAAAAATATAATTAGTAGTTGGGAAAAATACTTGCTCCTTTGTAATTTTAAATAATTTAATGACACATATAATAAATTGTTAATGATAATTAGTGATTATGTTTATTTCCACCCAAATATAATATATTTTTTTCTTGTAGAAGTGGAAAGCCCAATTCAGTTTAAGGATTTTACCTAAGTAAAAATATTGTTTCATTAAAATAGAAGAATCTGATTGGCTAATTGGGAATTAAAGTAGATATGTAGAAACAGATATACAAAGCTGTTGAGGAATCAAGCATCTATTGAAATCAGATTAAGTGAAGGCTGCATATAAAATTGGAACTCTATAGGTCACTTTGAGGAAGTTAACAAAAAGTCTAAGTTATGCTAACAACCCAGCTGAAGTGCTAAGCCGACTCATTTAATTGGAAAACATCCTAGACACTAACAGAAACCGTATCCATTCCTAACATAGGTGCTGCAGCAAAATGACATTTGGGAGCTGCCAAACAAGAAAATTACTATTCCTGCATGAGACCTTGTGTATACAAAGGCTCTTATTAACCAGTGGGAAACCAGTGCCACTGCTTAACTAAACAGTTGATATTAACAATCTTGTTTTACAAAGATAATAGTTATAAAGAATTACAACCTTCAATATAAGTTGCATTAAGAAGGCAAGTTGGCTATTTGACTGGTATGTGTATAAAAAGACTGGTGTTGTCTAACAAAATTCTAGCTCAAAGCCTGCAGTTTTTACCTGTTTGACTAGAAGAATATATGACATATATTTTCTTATTTTCCTAGACTTTTTTCAGATAAATTTACTTTTTTTTTTACTGTTGTGGAGGTAGATGCAACTCTTTTGAAACTTTCATTTAGTAGAGTAAAATATTAATTTTCTTGGTTCTTTTACAGAAGCATCCCATATCTTGTACTGAGATGTGAGAGCTAGGTCAGGGTACCAGTGCTGTCTACATGTGTACTGGTTTTCTAAAAAAGCAGGAAGACCTGCAGTACTCCTGCATGGATATAGTTCAGATATTCCAGCAGATGCAGGCTTGCATCCATCATGAACATCCATTCATACATCTTGAACCTTGTCAGAAGGATTTCTTTGGAAGACGTTCTAGGAAAACTGCTACCCCAGTTTTCCTAGTGTATCAACTACTGTACTCTCATGGGTCTGAGTTCTCTCAGGAGTATTCCTGGGGGGAGTTACAAGACAATACTGAGAAACTTACACCTTCTGATGGTTGTACCACTCACATGTGATTGCAACTTCTTTGTCCTGCTCATTGTTGTATTCACTTACCAAAAGAAATTGCTAGGAAGGTTAGAGATGTACAACTCAGCTTTGCACCACCAAACAGTCTTTCAGAGATTTGTGAAACTCTCTTGGAGTCACAGGAAACTAGTGGTAATATTGACACTCAGATGGTTTAGCCCACAGGTTTGTTGTAAAATAGGAGGTTTCCATTTCATGTCTGAGACAAGTTCTGTGACCATACAGAAAAAGTATCAGGTACATCGGGCAAGGTGTACAGAGAAAACAGTTTTATTTTACAGTGGTGGCTTGAACCATTTCTATAAGAGGGGAAAAAAGGATCTGAGTCTCAAAAAGTCTTTCTGTATCTTATTTTCATGACTTTTAATGTCAAATGCAGATACATTTTTGTCAGCAAAGATAAGAATCAAGCCTCAGCCCAGTGGTCCAACTGGCAGGTATTGTGTCACATTCCTAGCCAGCAAAATCATATTTTCGATCACGCTGTTGGAGTGATAAAACTTGCACGTCTGGATGCTTCAACCTGAAAATGGAGTTGAATTTACTTCCTAGATGAGAGGTCTACAAATCAGGCTATTACATAAAATTTCAGGAGGGAGGAAAAGCAATGCCTCTTTCTCATGCCAGTTATTAAAAGAAAATGGTATAGAAGCTGGTAGGGGAGTTTATCTTCACAGAGTAGTAGGCAGCCTTTGAAAACCTGTCACAAGCTGTAGAACTGGTGATGTCAGAAATTGCTACAGTAGTCACAGTACAGAGATTAGGACAAGGAATTTGTGGGGGGGATAGATGGCTAGAAGGTAAAGTGGGGGAAAGAGGCTGACAAAAATAAAGATAGGGAGGGGTCATGGGGTTTTGAATAAGTACACTGAAGGAAAGAAACCAAAGGACTGAAAATAGCCATGCAGGAAGTCTACTTTTAGGGTGTGAAGACCAAGCAAATAGACTTAGATGATATGAACACAGAGATTGAGGTTGGGGTGGGATAGGTAGAAGGCAGGACTGAGATGTATCTGAACAGAAATGATCACATAGGTGTGAGAAAAGCAGATATGGTTCTGCACACTCCTCTCCAGAGCCGGGAGTGGAGCCCAAGGTTCCTGGCATTGGCCACTCCTTCAGTGCTATCTGGACTCTCAGTGGGAAACTCTGCAACCCAATATTCTGCTTATACCCATAGAAATGACCCTCTGTTATTGCCATCAGCTGCTCCCTGAGCTTGAGTGGTGGAGCTCTCTGCAATGATTTTAAATCTTCATCCTGCAGGATGCTTGTTCTCTGAAAAACATTATTCTGGGCTTTGGAAGTAAAAGACAAGCAGTGGTCATACTGGTGTTGTTTGTGTGTTGAACATGAACGTGGAATTTTGATTTCCTTTTTTTTCTTTTGGTGCGCAATAAATATTATATGGATGTAATTACTGTCTATGGAGTTAATAATTGCCTTGCATATCCAAGAAAGTCAATTTGCTCCAGAAAAGGTCAGAAAACAGATTGTAGTATTATTTCTTCTGTCTTCTTACTTTGAACAGAAAACACTGTAAGATTTTTGTAGATCTCATTAAGCTTCTAAATTCAAATCTACATTTTTAAAAAGATGGATTTCACAGGCAAGGCTATGAACTTTTTAATTAACCTGCACACACATACAGAGAAGAGGATGGCAATGTTTACTAAAATCAATGTGATAACAGTCCAACTCATATTTCTATTATAAAACTGTTTCCCTACTCCAGACACAAATAAACCTCTACTGACCAATTTTCTCATCCTAATTTCACACTAAGGAAATTTTTTTCCCTAACTGTAAACCAGAATTGTTTTAAGAGAGCTCCAACAAGTCAAATGGCAAGTGGAGACAATCCTTATTGACTCATACTGGCTGTTTTCTGTCTGCCAATAGGTAATAATAACATGGGGGAAAACAAACAAACAAACAAACAAAACCTCAAAAAACCCCAAGATAAAGTCCTACCTTAATAACTTTAAAGGGTGAAAGCTGTGTGGAGAGAGTACTCTGGGACTTGATGATACTCAATATTTCATAGGACTACCAGACTTAACAAGTTTGGGGAAAACTCATTTTGACCTGGGGAAAATGCTTTGTTTCTACATGGGCATACTGTTTTTCTTACATTGCTCAACAATTAAGATAGATCACTTTTATTTTGACATGGAGATACTGCTTTATTCCTACCTCCTACCCAGCTCCTGCTTTGCTCCATCTTGTATTTCCCAAGCTCTCAGTGCTCAGAGCCACCAGCTGAGCTGTCAGGCTGTCCATGCACTTTCAAGTTCTGTGGGGAGCCTCCTGGCCAGGAGCGAAATGCCAAGGAGAGGGGAAGACAGAGCAGTAGCCTAAGTGAGCAAAATGGTGAAGCCAGTTGATTGATGAGAGTCCTCTGCTCACAGTCCTCAGTCAAAACCCCATAACTGCAGTCACACATAGAATCATTTGCTTTGACAGCTCAAGCCCTGGTAGCCAAAGAACATACAACACTTTTCCAGTGGTCATTGTGATGATATTGCACTGTTCCTCTTCTACCAATTAGGATGGAATCACATAATCATTTAAGTTGGAAAAGACCTCCAAGGTCATCGAGTCTGTCCTTTGGCTGATCTCTGTCTTGTCAACTAGACATGGCACAAAATGCCACGTCCAGTCACATCTTGAACACCTTCAGGGATGGTGACTTCACCACCTCCCAGGACAGCCTGTTCCAATGCTTGATAACCCTTTCCATGTAGAAATTCTTCTGTTTGTCAACTCCGTATCCATACAAAAGTTCAGATAAGCTTGGAGGATACCAGCTAGGCTCAGTAGGAGGGCAAAACAACCAAGAACAAGTGGACATAGTCAGAGCATGAAACTATGGGATGACATCTTTCCCCTGTTCCTCAAATCCCAGGGATGTCACTAGGGGTGAGTAGGACATGACCAGCCCAGTGGCAGCAGGCTGGCCCCAGCTGTGGGACTACTATCAGCACACAATTGGCCTCACCGATATGTACTCTTTGACATACACAGTTCTGTTTTCCCCCCTTGCCACAGCCCCCATGGATGACATCATCTTCCCTGTCAGCTGCAGTCATGAGGAAGGCTTTACCACCCTCCCCTGCCACTGGACAAGTGCATGTTCCTGGCTCATGCCATGGGAAATGGGACTAAAATGGGACAAGAGAGGAATGTGGTAAAACCCTAGGTATTTTCTTCTCAGTAGAAAACTTTCATTTTCTCAATAACTTCACTTCTGGGAACCTTCTGGGCCTCAGATTGACCTTGGTCTCTGAGCTATTAGTCAGCAGCAAAACAGCTTTGCTACTTTAGTCAGCTTTACAGACACTGAAGAAGGGAAAATTAGTCACCTTCAGGAAGAGCAGAAACTCAGTTGCAGACTTGGAAATGCCAGCATTAGCCTTAGGCACCTAAATAACTATGGGGATATGATCCTCAATTGCCGTAATTTCCTCATAATAATAAATACTGTTGTAGTTTCACCCTATGGTCACATGGAATGGCTGTCACTGCACTGAACACACTCACAAGCTCCAAGGGAGCTGTGGATTTTACCAGTGACTTTATAAAGGCATTTCTAATAACCATATCCCAGTTTTGAAGATCCAAAATTAGAGGGAAGAAAATATCAATTTCATGGTAGCATATGCTTGTTCGTGAAGTTATTTCTTCTGTTTGCTTTGGGATCTTTGTCATAGAAGGCATAACATGCACTTTTCTTGCTGTAGTGGCATACCATGAAATTCAGTTTAGGTTCTTGTGGAGGATCAGGTTAAAGACCTACTATCTGTGGAATTTAAGTTATATTATTATGATGATGTTAAATTTGATAACAAGGTAGATTAAATTAAATTAAACAGCAGGGTTTGCAATAGAAAATAAATCAGGTTCAATTACATCATAACTCCTTAGTGTAAGAACAGCGTAGTAATGACATATTTACAATCTGGCCAAGGGAATTCACATTCCATGTTAAAACAGCAGCTTTATCTCTTCTTTTTTTTTTTTTTTTCAGAGTTTGAATCACATTGTTAATGAACTGCAATCTATCTTGGAGTTTCAATACATATTTTAAGTAAGTAAGCTATGTGTTAGTGGAGAAATTGCTGTGGAATACTGTACAGTACCCTCAAAAGGTTCTATTTCTTCCTGGAAATGTAACATGGCATGGAAATGGCAATACACTTCAAAACAGATTCCAAGTAGCTTAGAAAATGTGAGTTCATTTTTGCATATCAACTGAATATTGATGAATTTAAATGTCCACTCTGATTCCTTCATGATTGTTCCAGTACTATATATTCTTCATCAAGACCTAGTTGTAAAATCAACTGTGTATTTATAATTTATCAGAGTACTGAGTGAACTAGATTTCCCCATCCCAGGAAATGCAGAATGCCTTCATTCCATTGCCTCAGTGGGAGCTGCAGGAGTTCAGTACGTCACTGTTTCTTGTTCTTAATGCAATCTATTTGAGTTTGTGTTGTTTGCTTTACAAGAATAATATAAGCTTCTAAATTCTAGTTCAAACACTGAAGAATGATAATTTTTGCTAATATCCCTCCTAATAGGGGTGCTGAAATAGGCAGAAACTAATGTGAAATCAGTCAGTCACACTTTCATAAATCATTTATGTAGTAAGCAGCTGGTGGTGCAAAAGTAATAGCACCCTCACTGCTACCTAGCGGATAAAATCATTTTGTCTTCAATGTTGAATTTCACTCTGCCTCTCATTGTCAGGTAAGATATCTACCCACAGCAAAAAAAGGCAAAGAGAAATAGAACAGTCCTGAAATATACAGTTAAAAAGTCAATAATTAATTTATTCTTATCCCCTGCTATCTTTTACTGTAATACAAAGCCTGAGTTGCTGCATTAGGTGAAAATACAAAGTAGGAGACAAGGGTGGGGGTGCAATGGCTATGCCAGGAGAAGTTCTTGCAATCCATGTTGTTCATGCAAGCACAACAGCTCTCAGATGACAGGTACTCATTGATTCCTCTGCAGCCCTGGAAAGTCTGCACCACCTAGACTTTATGAGAATCACACAGTCAACACGTATACATTTCTAGAGTCCATGTAAGACCCAGTGGACTCTCAAGTCAGTAGGAAGAATTTAAACATGGATTTCTGTGCCCTATGCTGCTATGGAACATGAAGAATGTGTTCAGTGTCTGTGTAGAAAAGTGGGGTTAGGAGGGGATGGTCCTCACCTCTCCTTTCTGTGATTTCTTCCTGTTGGCAGAGCCCTGGAAGTCTGCATGTTTGCAAAGACAAGGGAGAGGGAAAGACCCAGGGAATACAACAGCCAGCAAAGGAAATAGATAAATGTGTATAAGTACCAGAAATGCAGAAACAGCAAATGGAAAAAAATAGCAGCAAATCTTTGTCCTTCTACTTTGTTGTACATCTCCAAAAAGCACTAAGAAGATACTGTGACAACCCTTTTTTCCTTGTTTGTTTGAAACAATCCTTGATTTTGGTTAAACATAAATGTTTGTCTAGAAAAATATGCTACTCTCAGAATATGAGAGCCTTAGATACAAAGATTGGCCAACAGGAACTGTATTAGGGAACTTCTGGGGATTATTGAAGCAAATATTGCTGATTCAGATATCTTTCACACTTCCTCAGGGACTTGACCCTTTTATGAAAATTAAAAGGTTTTTGTCCATGTGAAAAACACTGACATGCAGAAAGGAGTGAATAGATGACCTGAAGCTACAGTTACCATCCTTTCTAACTGCAGCAGTGTATCAAATGCAAGGAAAATGCACACAAACTGTGGTCAACGAAAAATCACTGTAAAGCAGCAAACATCAATAAGAACTGCCTCTTTTCTCCTTCCCAGGTTGTGCTTGCATTCTTCCAGTAGTTTCACTTTCAGAACCTGCTGATTAAAAAGCCCCCCAAAAATCCTGACTCAAATGAAGAGGAGGAGGACAGGGAGAAAAAAGAACGGATGATATTTATGATTAAGAATCTCAATCTCTCCAGCATAAATGATGAACTTAAGATCATTGGCAATAGAAATAGTTGACTTAACAGATGGTAGGCAGCTCCTTTCAGAGGAAACCATTTTGAGCATGAGCTTAATTGAACGGCTCAGATCTGTATAAATTAACATGTTTTAAATCTCTGCATATTCTTAACTTAATTTTAGTGAAAAACTTGTTGTCAGAGGTTGATTCTCAATTTTCAGATGCTTATTGGTAAAAAAAAATATACTATTATCTATCTTTAGAAAGCAAATGCTCGGTAATGCAAGCTGTTCTCTGTTCCTGGTGTTTATGATCTTAAGTGCATTTCTTACAAAAATTCTCTCTTTTGAGTAGTTCTTAGGGGTAAACATCTGCCTATAAGAAATTTTATTAGGTAAATAATCTGAATATACAGTAATTGCTCTGCTTGATGATCTTGTATTAAAATAATAATAATTAAAAAAATAGCAACAAAGTTTCTCTACAATAACCCTTTTCTTTAAATTTTCAGTGTATCATGGGTTGCTGTGCATATGTTACAGACCATCAGTTCAAAGAAATTGTTATGAACTCCCAAATTACTCTTAACACCAGAATGTACCTCAATACAATTCCTCATGAGAGCTGTTAACAGATGCTGCACATTACACTGACATTTGCAACACAAGTGTGAACATTGAGTTTCCATGTATTGTGGTACAAATAGTGTGCTCTTCCTGCTAGATAAAGAAGGGAATTCAATACATGTAGAACAGCAGAAATGGGATTTATTGCTTAGAAAAGTAAAGAATAGTGAGTGTCCACTTAATTCATCAAGTTTATAAAAATGTGAGAGGATAGGCTGGTACAATGGTGATGCCTATTCTTCATTGCTCTACACTGCGCACAAACAATCCCCAGGTTGAATAATTCCATGGAAATAAACATTCAGTGCAAAAGTAGAGTCAAAACATCTATCAAAATCCCTTATGCCAAAGAGTTGTTTCATTTCAGTGCATTAGTATCTCATTTCAGACCAAGCAAATCTGCAAAATACATCTTTATTAAGTTTGTGCACTAACCTGGCCCTCTGCACATCTGTGAACCTTTTAATGAAGTACATTTCTAACTGCTCTGATGTCTATTTCTGTCACTAATACCTCACAAATACTCATTTTTCTATTATTTTTGCCAAGGTCAAAATGGTTTGAGCTAGGTATGACAGAGCAGAAAAACTGGTCTTCTGCCTGTATTTTGACATCAAGCAAAGAACGTTTTTGATTATGAAAGGTGATTCATATTAATTACAGGTGATGGTCCGAATTCCCTACTGGCTTAAGGCATTCCAGTTCCATCAGCTTCAAGGCACTCATGTGCACATCTATCAGTCCTGCATTTCTGAAGAAGCTATTGTGAGTTGACAGTATTGATTTACAGCGTATGTGTTGCTCTGTGCTAACTGTCTCTGTAGTTTATTCAGTCCTGTAGCCATCTTATTTCAAAAGCACTATGTTTACTTTCAAATGTAACTTTATATTTGTAAAATCAAATTGTAAACAAATTTCTCGAACAAATTGGCCCCTCTCAGAGGACTAAATACTTATTTCATGTGGGTCTTCACTAAAATTGAATCAGATATGTTACCCAATTGTACCAGAGATCCACACAGCCCAGTGTAAATAGCATGAGTGGAAAGTAGAGGGTTGTGACATGACTTTATATGAGCCAAATATGAAATTACCTTGCTTTTTCTTTAGAGCATGTACAATGAAAGGCATTTAAAATCACAGTGGTTCAAAAGAGAGACTTATCAGAGTGAAAAAAAAATAAAAGAACAGAATATCTCTTTTAATCGCATACAGTCAGCAGATTAATGCAGGTTAAATTAAAAGGCTGGAAGATAGATACTGCTCCCCACCATACCGTTCCAAGAGGCTTCTTTCAATTTGCTTTCTAGTCCAGTAATTTTCAGCATCTTCCTGGGCTACTGTAACTCCCCAGGAAAGCCAGAGGCATTACTTTTGGTCTCTGTATCCTGCTCTACAAACCAGTCCTGAATTCCTCTTGGGAGACCATGGGTTGTCCCACTGCAGCCATCCCCCTTGCTGACACTGTTTCTAGCTCTTCTATTGCCCCAGGCAGCACTCTGGCAGCTGCTCCTAACCAGGCCTACCTATCTGTTCTCAGGAAAGGCTAGACCAATCTCCTCTTCCTGCTACTGAACCCTCTGTCCTGTAGTCGAGGCAGTGTAAGCAGTCATCCTACCTCCCTATTGCCTGGTTACACCTCCTAGCAAATTGTAATAGATGGAATATTTACAGTAAACTGCGCCCAAACCCACTTCTGCCATCTGTCACAGTTGTGAATAATGAGTTCTTCGTACTTCCACAGAATTATGCATTCAAAGAAAGACCTCCCTGTAATTGCAGATAATAATAGATGTGGACATCTGGCATCCCACTGATGCCTGTATTAGTCCCAGTTAACTGATGAGTAAAACAGGTTGTGAAAGTATTAAAGGTAAATTTTTATCTCACCTAATGACAGCTATCTAAATATAAGGCATCTTGTCTACTCTACTTAGATAGGTTCTGTCTTTAGCCTATAAAAAGAGACAAGCACCTCCAGAGGGCCTTATTTATCACACGTTCTCTGGATTCCAACCTTTGGAAATAACTATCTTCTGAAAACACCTGTCTGTATGCATTGACTACACAAGGAGACTTGATAACCAAACCTTCCATGAAACAACTCCCTTTTAGATGTCTAAAATTAGGTGAGACGTTTTCATACCAGAGTTACCATTAGAGAGCTAAGCAGTGAGCTGAACCCACTCCACAGTTCTGGGCTCAAAGAGCAAGCAGGATGGCCACACCACCTCATCTGGAGAGCACGTGGGAACAGGGTAGATCCCAGCCACTGATACCCTGAGCAACACAGATGGGATGAAAGAACATATATTATGAGGAGTTTTCACTTCTGGTATAGCTGCTGACAGCTAATTGTGAAATCTAGTCTTTGGAAATTGGTAACTTTTTGGTGGGGGGTGTGAATAAAACTGAAGGGAACAAATTAAAGAAATGAAGTTAAAAGGAACTGGAGAGGACCAAAAAAGCACAGCAAAGGTTTTGAAGAATACCAGATGAACAATCATGGAAAGTCACTGAAAACTTTTTATTTCAGTATCAGATTGGTTTTGTAGATAGGACAGGTGGCAAGTAGAGCTGTTCAGGTCAGTCCTTACACCTGCCTATTTGGAGAGAGGCACAGTCCAGCTGGTTCCAGGCTAAAATTTGGAAGATTTGATATCCAGCTCTGTCAGTGACCTGAAACACAATTACCACAACCAGATCCTTTTCCCTTTTCATACTTCCCTTCCCAATTTATTGAGTAAGAGTAATTATTCTGTAAGATTCCTTTATAAACTACTTCCAATTGACCAAATGGAAAATCTCACTTTCTGAGTTATAGGTTATTATTTTTACCTCTAATGCTGTCTGCTGAACTCACTTGAAAAAAAAATTATTTTATATTTTTAGAAATGGTAGAAACCTATAAATACAGAGAAGATGAATGACTAAATACATACACCTATGTAAATTGTATGTACAGTTAGATCTTGCTACTACAGGAAAACTTCATTACACAGTAATGCAGAGTTCAGGCACTGTCCAGGTGAATTGAGCAGCAAATTCCCACCTGCGTATTTAGTGCCAAAATTGAGCCAACTGTGAGCTGTGTGGTTTTCTTTCAGCAGTGATCAGTGCCAAGGATAACAATATTTTGCATTGCGATTTTTGGTAGAATTAGAGGAATTTGATGACTAGGTAACAAGAAAATATACTGCATTTGGCCCTGCCCTGACTTCTCCCACGTTCTCCCTCCAACAATGTGCAAACGTCCCTTGGCTGTTATGTGCACAGATTTATCATGCAGAGATTGAATGATTGGAGCATGTCACTGAGGCGGTTATATTCATGCAGCGGGTGTGTTTAGGCAGTTGCTATGACTCTTAATTTGTTTACCAAGTATATATTTCTCATCCTTCCAAAGATCCTGTTTCAATGCAAACTTGCTAGCAACAGCTTCACTTAGGCACTATAGTGTCTAAGAACATGTGACTCCTGAGAACAAAATCCTTTCCCCTGAGATCAGTGGAAAGTCTGCTGTGAAGGGAAAAATCTTTACATTTTGTCTTTGATATTGATTTCCTCTAGTTACATATTTGTCCACAGTACTTTCAGACTGATTTGCAAACCTAAAACAAGGGAGAAACTTATTTTTGTGGAATCCTGAGTTAAGTCTTGAAATTGTACTATGATATGATCTATGGTCGTAAGATGATGGAAGGTAGGTGTATATTAGATAGTAGGAAGAAGTTCTTTACCTTAAGAGTGTCACGGCACTGGAACAGGTTGCCCAGAGAGGCTGTGGATTAGCATCCCTGGAGGTGTTCAAGACCAGGTTAAATGGGGCTCTGGACAACCTGGTCTAGTGGAAGGTTCCTTGCCCATGGTAGGTGGGTTGATTTTTAAGGTTCCTTCCGACCCAAACCCTTCTATGATTCTGATTCTATTAGTTTCCATAAGGCAGAGTAAAATACATATGAGTGACTAACTTCCATCTCCCAATTTTCAGGTTATTTCCCAGAAGATTCTATTGCTGGAGGTTATGGAAGAGAATTTGAAGAAGGTACGTGCCCTCTGGAACTGCAGATGGAGACAAGCTGCTGCATCTCAGAGCAACACATATAACAATAGAACTGTTTGAATGGTCACTGAACCACACCCTAAGGTTAGGAGTCTGGAGATGAATCCTGCCCTTAGTAGGTGGCATTTTTATGGGACAATATCACAGAATCACAACTTGACCACCACAAAATTATCAGAGTCAAGACTTGTTCTCAAAGTTTCAGGAAGAATGCCATACTTTCCTTATAATTTAAACAAAAGTACAAATTGTAGTCAATCACTGGAGTTTTAAAAAATTCTGATAATCTTCCAAGAACCCACCAGGAGATTGAGAAAGTTGGATGAAATTTCTGTTAGAAGCATACTTATTTCTAACTTCATCTAAAAATGGTAAAATTGCCCTCTTGCTTCAAAAAATGTTTAAGCAAAGTTTTTCATTGCAGTATCTGTCATGTGTATCCATCGTTGTGATGGAGCGGGTAATTATCTTGTTTTCTTGCATAAAGCAAAAGGCTGACATTTTTGGTACTAAGCAGCATATAACTTTGTTTAATAAGGAATCTTTGCAGTTTTTTAACTTTATGCAAATGACAGTATCACTATAGAGTATAAGATTAAGCTTCAATTACCGTTAATACATTTGGAATCTTTAAAATACATGGTGAAATTGCCTTTGAAGCCATGACATTCAGAGGTTGTAAAGCCTGGTAGTGGTAAAGAATTTAGTATGCTCTGAAATATTAAATTTAAACTAAAATTTGGTCTGAAATAGAATTTATTTGGTCAGAGTTGCCATCAAGAAAATTATTTTCCATTAACTCCTGTACGGAAGTCCCAGGAAAACACGGTGGGATCCACCTCACTGCTAATCCCTCTCAGTCCTTCTGCACCTGGAAGAGGGTGCTCTGGAGGTGGTGGGCAAATTGATATAAGGAAAAAAATGTGCAAGATCATTGATTTTGAGTGTTTGAATTTTTAGGGGACATATACAAAACTTGAGGGTTTAGCCACTTACCCCTGCTTTCCAAAGGATGGCCCACACAACCCACTTTAGCTGCCTAGATCATCTAGAGGTTTTGTAGAGAGATACTGCCCATAAAGACTGGCACTGGTACCACATAGATGCGGTCAGAAAATCTGCAGAGATCAGAAGCCTTCCCATCCTCTCTGAAACTTTGATTTCTGTTCCGTGCTGAACATATTTTGCCTTTCCACACAGATGCCCAGGTGATCTGAACTTCTGTCTTTTTAAGGCTGCCAGATGGCTGTGTTTATGCCATTTTTTTATGACAGACCAATGATATTAGAGCAGTGTTTCGGGAAGGGGGTGATCTGGTTTCCAACCTCCTTCAGATGAAGAGGGATCAGACCCTTATTGCCAGGGTTGCCCCAAAGAGCATATTACAGATCCTTCCTGTAGAGTGCTGTGGGAGGGAAAGATGATACCTGGTGTCCTGGTTCCAGCCCAGATCAACCGCGACATTGTGCTATTTGATACCACATTATGTCATTGCCAGGGACAAGGGAAAGGGACTCTTTCTCTTGCCTCTGGGAAGGAGGAGCATCATGTTTCTGGACAAGGTAGCAATCCTGGTGGGTATAGGGTATGTCTGCCACTGTTCATTGTCTGGGCTTGGTGAGCATTTTGTATATAAATCACCCTCTCTTTTGTACATTGTTGTTATTAGTATTGTTGCTGTTGCTGTTCATTTTCTTATCTCATTGCTCTTTTCAGGAAATTGTTTTTATCTCAATCCATCACCCTTTTGTGTCTCCCACCAGAGGGGGATGGGAGAAGCTTTAGTGGGAATACCATCCCTAAATGACGACACCTGGCCAGACCTCAGCGCAGCATGTAAGATCCACATGGTTAAAAGAAAAACAAGCAAGAAAGAAATAGCATAACTGCAAGGTTTCTGTTCAAATAAGTTTCTGGTCCCTCTCTTCTGGATGATCGCTCCAACTGCAAGACCGTTGTGCATAAGTCATGCACTGATACCAGTTTGAGGTTTCAAGTTAGCGTGTACAGTGCATAACTTCAATGCCTGGGAATCTTTAAGGTTAGCTGTAAGGTACCTATTGATTTTGAGCTGATAAGCATTACTCAAGGCTGCACTGCTGTCAAGGCAGACATGCTTAAGTTGCATATAAATTCAATTGTATCCAGGATTGTAAAGGTGTGTATCTAATTCTTTGTAACCAAAACTTTGTGTCATAGAAATCTTTTAACACCAGCATTTACTTTAATAGGAAAAATACGCAACTGCAAAACAAACCTTGCTTTAGTGCAGGTAAACCAACAGAAACAGAGTCATGCAGCTTACTGCCTGGCAGGAAGAGAGTAGGCTGCAAACACTGTTTGCAAATACCAAACAAAGTGAAGTACAAAGGAGTATATTAATGAAGTTGAAGCAGCATCACTGAACACTGTATTAATTAATCATTCCCAGTATTAATTACTCTTACTGAAAAAAAAATAATCAAACTTTTAAAGAGTTCTCTAAGGAAACAACCATCATGGCAGACACCAAGTGCCACAGGGGCATTATATACATTAGATAAGATGATTCAGGTATTATCAGTCTCACACAGGTGCCAGAGTCACACTGATTGACTGATCACAGTATGAGGAAAAGCTGAATCAGTGGGGTCCAAGTTCAGACGGTATCTTTCACGGAAGTCAGTTATCAAACTGCAAATCTGCCACCAAGTTTGTTTAAAATACAAGGTAAGAATGCTACTAGTCTATTAAAAACTTGGCAACAGGAGACTAGTTTTTCAACAAAGCATCAGCAAACCCCACAATGTACATAAAGTATGTATTAGATCCCTCAGGAAAAAAACTGCTGTTCCACAGTGCATAGCAGATGCCTTTTTCCAATGTTACTACATTTATCATTGGCTCCATTTTCCCTGTTGTCAGCAGCAACTACATCTGTCTTAGCAACTCAGAATATTATTAGGTAAACTATGAACACCCTCAGAGGCTGTAGGCTCTAAGGCCATCAATATATCTGTCACTTTTCAAAATCATCAATCACATGTACAGAAGTGACTCTTCTAAGTGTCACAACAGGGAACTTGACAGCAGCTGCTCTGTGCTGGCAGCACAGGTCCAACTGCACAAGTCACTCCAGGTCACTGTACCAGTGTGGCAGGGCAACTCACCTTTCCCAGCCACCAGTGCTGCTACTGCAAGAGCTCTCCCTAACTCTGGTTCCCACATAACCCCAATGAGAGGATGGTGTCACCCAGGGGTTCATATTTACCCTGAGGGGTAAAATAAAATGGAGTAACTGGTACCATACAGGTGCAGGCAGGCAGGACTGTAGGCCCACCACAGCTCAGAAGCTGTCACCTGCAGGGACAGGTACCCTCAGCATGAAGCTCTTTACCACTCACTCACAAGAAGCAGCCCCACAACAACAGCCAGATATTTACCATAGTGCCTTCAGCACCAAATAAAACTAAAGGGATAATTTGCAATCTGTCCCTAGGAACCTGCTGAGTCCTCCTCATCCTGCCCAGTCTTTCTGCTGGGGTTGCTGTGGGCTTCCTGCAGCTCCCTACAGCTTTGCAGTCCACCAGCCCCATAGCCAGGCTCCAGCTCCTGGGGAAGGAAATGGGCCCTGGCTATGGAAGTGGCCATGGTGATGACTGTGTTGACTGGGGTCTCTCTGGAGGCATATGCACAATGATAGTGGCAAATAGCACACATATTCCCCTTCTAGGCAGTTTTCTTGGCAGTGAAGATCATTACAGACAGCATTTACTGCTCTTAATAAGCCCAGTAATTTTCATCAATTAAAAGTTTAGATTTTCAAAGGAGCACTGGAATCCTAAATGGTTTCTGTAAACATATATCAGGCAACTGGTAAAGGAAAGAAGTTTACAGTGTTTTCAAAACTTGGAGAAGGCTTCAAGTATCCATATACTTAATAAGAAAATCTTTGTCTTCTTGTCAGTTAGACTGACTCCATAATGCTTATAGGATACTACAGTGAGACATTACAGGAGAATAAGATGTAACTTTAATGACTTGATTGGTTTTTCTATATATGCAGTCTTTCAAAACCTATTCCAACTCCTCACAGTTGACTAGTAGGCACAGTGTTGTCAAAGATGTTATTAAATTTATTGTTGAATATGATGATATTAAAGAAATAATAAGGACAAAAATGTATGTAGGAAGGCAAATGAAGGCCTGGCACTACCTCACCAATTCCCTCATATTCATAGCAAAATACCAATGCAATCATATGTAAACACTGGTAATGAGATGAAAGCTTCAGTGGTTTTCTGCTGTGTAGTAAAGAGGCTACCATGGACAAGATAAGTCTCCTTAAATGACTGGAATGTCTGTTATGATGGCTGAAGAACTGAAATTCAGTTTCCTATGTTTTTTTCTTTTGTCATTGGACCTCATTCTATTCTCAGCCATGTTGGTATAAATCAGTGTTATTGGAGTTGTTTCAGCATAAAACTAGCAAAATGAAAAGACTGAGGCCTCTTGCTTGCAAAAAGTACATATTATCAATATGTATTTATTAAGGAAAACAATAGATATAAAAAGATGAATTTGAAAGTCAGTTACCTATTTGAAAATTATAGACTACATTCTGCATAAAATGTTGAAAATATCATTCTGCATCTTGAACCACACTAAGACCAAAAGATATTTCATCTGCCCATGACAACCAGAACACAGAGTCCACTTATAAAAATTACCTTACTCTTTTACACCTTTTGCATAGCAAGATATTTATATTATTGAAATACACGCAGCAGGTACACATTAATTAGTCTGTTGATTGTTATTAATACTGATAGACTGGTTGTTGAGCTAGATTAACACAGATTCTTATCAGCAGTAGCTGCTCTAAAAAAATTATAAAATAGAAACTGTGAACTAGCACCTGATTTAATCCTGGATAAGGTGTTTGAAATTAGAGACTTCACAGAAATCTCTGTTTATTGGGGTCAACCTTGTGCAAAGCCCTTCAAATTCTTTTCTTGTGCTAATCTATAGTTCTGGAATCAACCCATAAGCATTCCTGTAAAATGTTGCAGATTTTGTTTATTTATTTATTTTTGGTCAGTTTTTAAATGAGAACTTAGTAAGTTTTACTTTTTTAAATTGAAGGAATCCCTTACCTTTTCAGGAATGCTCTTCCCTAGTTTTTTCTCATAAATTAGTTCAAAGACTTTGCAGAATCCTCTTCCAACCATTGCATGGGTACAGATGAAGTAAAACTTTGGTTAGATCAGCATTGTTATGCAACTGTGAACTGTGTCAGCAAAATGTTCTCCCTGGATGGACACATGTACATATTGTGTTAACTGCTTTCCCTCATGGCATTGTGGGATTTATAATTTCTTTTGGGTAGTAATAAGAGATTTCTCAGGAATAACAGCATGTTTGTCTTGACTTCCAGAGCCAGAGATACAGAATATGCTGAAGGCAAGAAGCCAGACTTAAGAGAATTATTTCACACGAGCACTTTTTCAAATTCAGAAGCTGATTGAAAGTGCTCAAAATCTTCTCTGCTCTGGTCTTTTGGATTTATATGGTTAAGTATACCCCAGACTGAAATGCTGTGTGTTAGAGCATACTGAAGATTATATCCACGAAAAAATAAATCCAAGTAACATTATCTGAAATTATCTGATCTGGATAGAACCATGCTCATTACTTCTACAGGCCAGTGTTTGTCTAAAATCTAGCAAGTGAAGAGTGGTATGTAAATACAACCTTTCTCAATCTATTGAATTAAAGTCAACTTAAATGTTGTGATGGTTTTAGAAAAAGGAGTGTTATAACCATATTTACATTCCTTCCTTGAGATGGTACACCACCAGGGAGTATGTTATTATTCAAAACTTCCCTGTGTTCAATGACTGCTTACAAATACAATGGAGGAGTGCTGGTATAATCATGCATTCAGGAGGGTGTATAACTGCAATACATAGAAATAAAAAAACCAAACTTCCCCATGTCAACACATTTTACAGGTGTCCAAAGATGTTACCGTATTTAATAGTTTTATGTCTGACAGAAAGATCACTATTTAGAGTCAGTTTTGTTACTTTGATTAATGATGATTTGGAGTGTTCTCTGCTCTTCTGCAAAGCATCATAGGGTATATTACTCTTTTGCACTTACTGTAATGATTTCCCTGCTGGCCTCAGCTCTCCTTTAAATGTTACCTAGACTTACTGACACAGCTAAATGAAAGAAGACTGGAAGGTGACTGAGCTCTCACACCATGATCGTGTGGGACTGTCTTACATCTGCAATGCTCAGTGTAAGACTCCCCTACAGTAAATATGCCTTGGACAGAGACAGTTGATATGAGCAAAAACTGAGCTGGGAAGAGAGCTAACAAATTGAGTTGTCAGGATTGCCCTCCTTCATTTGTCAATATAGACTTTAAAATCAATGACATTCACAGTCCTCCACAGAGTATTATGATACTTTTGTACTGATTTACTATAATTTAAAATCTACCTAAAAAGGTTGTTATGGTGTCTAATCAGTGTTAATCTTAATTCTTATGCTAGGAACAGGTGAATTTTAAAGTGACTCGTGACAGTGACATATTAAACATGTCTGGCCTGCATCAAAAGAGATCTAGACACTGTTACAGAGGATGAGAGAGACGTCTGTATTGGATTTCAATGGCAGTTTTACCTGTCTGGTTTACGTGCTTGATACTTTTTTTTGTTTGAGTGAATGAATTTAAATCTGGAGCATCTGTTAGGAGGAGCATTTCCTTTAGTCAAACAGAAGTTATTGAACTTACTACAAGGATAAATGGGTGAAATTAAAGAGCCTCTGATATATATAAGATGAGAATAGTGCTTCTAATGGTCCCTTCTGGGCTTAAACTTTATGAATCTATGTTTCATTTCCTGCTTGCTCAGTGATAGAGATAAGATATCTCCAGGGCAAATACCAAGAGTCCTTCAGAGAGCAACGGGTGGGCTATTAATCTGAAAGTGCCTACCTGCCTGGTTCAGGCTAAGGTTAACAAGCTTATTGTCCCACTTCTATGGCTTGAGACCAGAGGACACTTATCTGTTTTAAAATCTTTCTAGAGAGGAGAAGTGGAGAGCAAAGACACCTGGGGGAAGGCAATGTGGGGAACAAAGAAACCAGGGGAAGGCAATATGGGGGACAGTGAGGCAGTAACTGTAGGAGATCATTCAAAACATCATAAAGTGCCTAACCAAATAAAACATAATAAAGCCTACAAAAGTTCAGGTGTAGGTAAACCTCAGTGTTATTTTAATTTTTTTCCCACTTAGTAGTTAAACTAGCAAGAAAAAAAGTACTAAACTGTGCTTTTAGAAGGTTGTTTGGGATAACTGTTAGCAGATGCTGCTGACAGCTTTGAAAGGAAAATTGCCTCCTAAGACCAAACGCACTTAGATCAGTCAGAAACCAGAAGCCAGCATTAGTAAAAAAGAGTTTGAAACATAGTCAGTATGGGAGTGATTGAACTGTGGAGTTTCAGTGAATACCTATAGAACCAGTGTGACCCAAGGCTTCTTAATTGTAATTGAGACACTCAAAGACTGTAAAGAACATATAGACACGTGTTTTAGCAGTGCCTTCCCAAGTCACAGTGAATGGTTGATCAACGTATTCAGAGTCTTCCTAATATGTTCCCTGTCACCATAACTTACAATGCTTTCATAGAATCATAGAATCATAGAATCGATTGGGTTGGAAAAGACCTCCGAGATCATCGAGTCCAACCCTTGGTCCAAATCCAGTCCATTTACTAGATCATGGCACTCAGTGCCACGTCCAATCTGCGTTTAAAAATCTCCAGAGATGGTGAATCCACCACCTCTCTGGGCAGCCCATTCCAATGCCTGATTACTCTCTCTGTAAAGAATTTTCTCCTGATATCCAACTTAAATTTCCCCTCGCGGAGCTTAAGCCCGTGCCCCCTTGTCCTATTGCTGAGTGCCTGAGAGAAGAGACCAACCCCCACCTGGCTAGAACTTCCCTTCAGGTAGTTATAGACGGTGATGAGGTCACCTCTGAACCTCCTCTTCTCCAGGCTAAACAACCCCAGCTCCCTCAGCCTCTCCCCATAGGACTTATGCTCCAGTCCCTTCACCAGCCTTGTTGCTCTTCTCTGGACCCGCTCCAGCACCTCAGTATCCTTTCTGAACTGAGGGGCCCAGAACTGAACACAATACTCAAGGTGTGGCCTCACCAACGCAGAGTACAGAGGAAGGATCACTTCCCTGGTCCTGCTTTGCAACTCAGTCAGTCCCATACGGAGTGATATGCTTAGCAACATACCTTCTCCTACTTCTAACTGCTGGGTCCATTTGAAATTACTAAGACAGTTGCCACCACAGCTAAGGCCTAAACATGGAAATCAGGAGTCAAGGTTCAGTCTGCATCTTTGCCAGAAGAGTGTCCATGATGTTTGCTGCCAAGACCCTGGCTCCTAATAAATAGAAACAAATTTGTAATACTCAGGTTTAATATTTAAGATCTATCGGATGTCCAAGCTATGTAGACTAAGTAACTAGCTGGTGTACATATTGAGAATACTTCACTGCAGTAACATGGCACCCAGTACAGATTTTAAATCTTGCCCTCAACTCTGCCCTGTTGCAATTACTCATTAAGTCCTCTGGTCGCAGAATCTGTTAATTTCCATCTAACTCATGTATACCTGATTAAGCTACCATCAGCTTTAACTTATAGCACCAACATACTCTAATAGAAATCATCCCTTACCCCTCCTTTGATTTCATTTGTAGATCTCATAGTCCTCTGGGTGATTTTTCCAGGCAATATCATCTCTTCCTCACTTATCTTGCTTCTTATGAGTTTGTTTCTCTTCCAATGAAGAATTGCACAGGTTCCATACTATCTTCTTTAACATCATCGTTGACCAGTTCTGCTATTAGTGTGGTGTCTCACCACTTCTCTATCAATCTATTTTATGCGCAGCCATTCCATACCCCCTCCCCTTCTCTCATTCCTCAGGAAAGAGCAATAAGATGTAGCCTCAAAAGTACAACTTCAACAGCCTCACATGCTCATGGAAGTTTCTTTCCTCATGGTATACATAAGACCTGATCCCTTAGGAGAGTACAAGGTAGGGAATAGCTGCATTTTTCAACAATAAAACTTTTAATAGTATTTGCAGGGATGCCTGCCAAGCTGGGTTATACTGATATGTCAGACGCTCTGTTATGATAGCAGGCTGTGTATATTTCAGTTCAAAGGTCTCAATATCCTGGGAAAAAAAAAAAAAAGACAGATAAACTTGCATTATATATTGAGTGTATTAGGACAATCTGTCTGTAAAAGAGAATGGAGGTAGAGAGTACACTATATAAGTACTGTCAAATTAGATTTAACCCTTGGTAGCACTGTGCAAGAGGGAGAGATTGCCTGGAGGAAGTAATGAAGCCAACTTGGGTAGCTCCTTGGCTCCTTGCTTCTGTTCAGCTTTGTATCATTACTTCAACAGTCTCATCTTTTGGGTTCCAGTTATGCCTGATAAGTCTGATGCTAATAAACCACTTACATGACAACACTAAAAAAAGGCATGGCAGATGCTTATTCTTTGTCATAAGCACCTAGATTAAGTGCTCCCTTGCTATTGCTAGGACATACTGATGGTTTCAAGAGCAGCAGTGGGAAATTTAGAAACACCATCATGGGGACCAATATTAGATCTGTCAAACCTTCCAGATTCAAAGAAGAAATGTCAAGTATGGATGTTTTTTTGCCAGCGCACCAAACATTCCCACAGGTGATTCATTTGTATGAGTAGTCTGAGCCAAAATTAAGTTCAAACTCTGCACTTATACCGATAAAGAGAGTAGGAGGTTGAGGATTTTTTAGGATCCTGACTAAGTGATGTTTTATGTAGTTTGAAAAGGATGCATCTATAAATGTTTAAAGTAGCTCTTATTTCTCTCAGCTACAGCCTATCCCTAAATCACCATGCTCCCCTGGGGTGTTCAGCCCTGTACCAGCTTCTTCAAGTCCAAATGTCAACCATTACACTGAGACAGTGAGGGAAACGAGACAGAACCATGTTACTTGTATAATCAGTTGTCACTTAAAGACATTGAATATTTTGGTTTGCACCTCTCAATATACCCACAATCCTACACATCTAGGATGACCAAAAAAATATGACTCATTTTGAATAATTAAAGTATGGACAGGAAATTTTCATGAGTTTGCAAATAAATAATTAGGAAAAGGTTGATTTAAGTCATTAAAATACTCACTTTCACTTGTCAGCTCAGTTCTAAATGTGAGTATCTTCCAAGCCGTCAAGTGACAAAGAAAACAGTGCTGTTGGTGCAGGATTAGTCACTATGTTGGGATGTGTTTCTGTACATGCCTTATGGATAGATTTCTGTGGGTTGAGATAAACTGCATGTTTCTGACATACTCTTCAGCATGAATATATGTGAAGTAAATGAATATATTTGGGTCTTTTTGTGTCTTTACCCAAAGGGCTTGAGACTAACCTCTGAAACTGTTTTTGTGATGGTGTAATGATATTATCTGCATTGGAATGCCTTAATGTGTGAGCCTTAATTTAGTTATGCCTATTTTGGCTCATAGCCAATGCTTTCAGATAATAGGACACCTAACTGGAAGGCTGTCTCTGTGCTTATAGCTCTGAAGTTCACAATCTCAGCCATGTTTTTGCCTTTCCCTGAGGGACCTGATCTCTTTACATTACCTGATGACTCTCAAGAATTTTTACGAGAACTATCTTTCTGTATGAAAGGAGCATGACACAAGATTGGCCAGGCTATCCTTCATCACAGTAAAATCTGTCATGGTTATCTTGTCAGCTTTCCTGTGTCTCATTCTTTCAGGACAAAGCATGTCTCTAGTTATAATGGAGAAGAGGATCCACTGTGCCTCCAAGTTCTCCAGCACCTATACCCCAGTAAGACCTCCCCACCTTGACTCATGTGCAGGAACTGTGTAGTGTGTCAATCTTGCAGACAAGATGCTTTCACTGCCAAATATGAATACGCTGCTCTTGAATGTAGCCCTGTTCCTCCATTGTGGCTTTAGGGCAATGCTCAGTACCTCTTTGCAACAGGAGCTCAGCAACAGTATCACTAGACTAGAGGTAACTTCGAGTGTCAGTTGCATCTTTTTTCTAGGGACATCAGAAAAAACTGTGCCTACACAGCTCAGCTCATCCACAATTGCAACACAGGCTTACTCTGAACTCTCATCACATAACAAGAGTTCTACTTTTTCTCAATGGTTCTCAACACAAATATGATAGATGAGAGTATCAGCTTTGTTTTTCCCCAAATCCCTTGCAAATTCAGACCAGGGTTCCACAGTCAATTTTACTTTTTCCATTTAGCAAAAATACTTTAGGTTAGTACTGGGACCTGAGTTATCCTGCTAGATTTAGTGTCTTTACCTAGAGTGTCAGAGACTCTTCTTTTGTCTTTGCAGCACTGATGGGTCCCTAGAAATGCAGCCTGTGACCTGTGCTAAAACTTCATAAGCAAGGATAGACTCCAGATTACATCCATTTAACTGCGTTGCCTCAGAGGAGTTAACACCAGAAATATGTTTTTCTCTCTAGCACAAACAGGTATAATTGGGAATACATATAAGAAACTGATATGTTGAGTGAGACTGGACTGGTATTACTCTGAGGGTTGACTAACCCACTAAGTGATTTACTCAAAGTCACATGTCGCCTCCGAAAGAGAATTTCCAATTTCCAGGATGCCAATATGGCATTTTTATCATATGATGCTTCCACTGGGTTAAAAAGAGATTGTGCCTGTGTTGCCTAAAATGGAAGTAATGAACTTTCTGGAGAGTATTAATATAGATAAAGTAGATAGTAGTCCTTAATTACAACGCTTTAAGGCACACTACACACAGAAGTGTACTATAGTGTACAATACAGTATTGGGCTTTCACAATTTAATAACTCTAATTAATTATCCTATCTAATGATGTGTCCAACCCGAAAATTATCTGATCCCCAGAACCTCCCACAGGACCGCCCCTCAGCCCCCCAGAATTGAGTCAGAGGTCTCAGAACCCTTTTCTTCGTCATCTTCACCATTCTCATTTCACACACCTCACACCCCTTCTTTGGAGCTTCTCCAAGGTCTCCAGGCCTTCTAGGTTGCTTTGTCTACAATGATAGCTTTCTAGGTACATGTCCCAGACAAGACATATTCTCTAAGGCCTTTTCCTTGAACAGAACATTAAACAAAACTGGAATTTTGGGAACTTGATATGAAGCGTGAGAAAGGAGTTTCAGTTAACTGCCTTTCCCAAGTGTTAGAAACCATACAGCTATATTAAAAATCTATGTGCTACAAATCTTAAGAATTCTAAGGCATCACCTTCTCTTCTCATTTTGTTGTTATTGGTTATCAACCAAACTGTCTTGACATCTCAGTTACATTTAAGATACCAGTATAATAATGAGATTTAAAAATAATTTTGAGCAGATTAATATGGGGCTGAAGACTAGATTGATGTGATCAGCCTATTAATTTGGAAAAACAAACATAACTCGAAAAAATAATTTTTTCTTAATTATCACGTTCTGTAATTTTTAATCTACAAACCATAATCTTTACTTTTTTTCTGCTCCTGAAAAAAAATTTCAGGTAAGTTTTGTTATTACAACTTTCACTTTTGCAGTGCCTTAAGAGTAAAAATATTTTTATTTA
The DNA here is from genome assembly GCF_003945725.1 of Corapipo altera. Classification (NCBI taxonomy): domain Eukaryota; kingdom Metazoa; phylum Chordata; class Aves; order Passeriformes; family Pipridae; genus Corapipo; species Corapipo altera. The sequence continues at coordinate 68,463,801 of NW_020884872.1, forward strand.
ATATTTATCTAATATTTAATGTTTATTGATTAAATGGATTTAATGTGAAAACCCTGACATATAGCTTCTCAAGTGTTTTCCAAAATTATCTTGATGGGAATCCTCCATTGTTACATCCATCACAAGAAAATTAAATATGGACTACAAATTGGAGGCATTGATCTCCAAGACTAAGACAGATAATTGAGCTGAAGGGATTTTATGTTATTTGTGCTGTAGTTGATAATTTCACCTTAAGTTCTGAGTGAAACTGATGATCTTTACACAGTCTTGTAGGGCTTCAACCTATCATTATGTCATTACCAAACATCACATTCTGTCTCTGTGGAAACCAAAACTCCTCTTCTTCAGATAAGAGTTAGATCATAGTACGTGAGAATACAATGCAATGTTGTCACAAGTGCTATTTCAAAGCCCTGAGGGTGTTGTAACATGGATTTCTTTTTCACTGGACCTGCTAATGCTGTTCTTTCTGCACTCCTTTAGTTTGCATACCATCAGCCTACCTCCAAGCTGTTGGCAGTGAACTCTAGCATTCCTGCTGGGAGGAATATTAGAGGCTACTGATACCAAAGGCAGTGCACAGCACTGACTCAGGTCTTCCCTAGGTATTTTATAAAGTAAGCTTGTAAGTTTCAAAAGGAAGTCTGGAGGTTTCAGCATAGAGAACAACCCATGAAAAGTTTCTTATGTAGTGTGTATATAAAGTTTTATTCTTTTTCAGCTGTGCAAATTGTCCTTGAGCTTTATGTCACACACAGATTGCATAGAGGCAGTCCAACTCATGTACACACTAGTCATGTATCTTTGAGGCCGACAGATGTGAGCAAGTGCTACTGCACTTAAAAGAGTAAAGATTTCTCTTTATTTTTGCTATTGCTGTTGCAAATAAGATCAAAGAACTACAACTAACTCAAGGACAACTAATGAGATAAAAGTTAGTTGTTTGCTAGTGTGCTTATTATTTGTTCTGTGCAATGTGTACTGTTCTATTATTTTAAATCTTCACTTGGTATGAAAAGCCATTCTTTAATACATCCAGTCTATCTTTTCAAGTAGGTCACAATTGGTCAGAACACTGAAGAAATATGCAGGCAAGAGGCAGACAGGCTGAAAATGCTGAAGGGGAAGAGAAAGGTCCTGAGAGAATGTGTTTAAAACAGTCTGTTAACCCAGATGTTGCTTCCCTCAGACTGTCTAATGGCTGGCTCACGTGGAAATATTGTTTTCTATCATAGAAGTTCAACTGAAAAGAACTTCTTAATAGAAATTGAAAGTTTTACATTTGCAAGCTGCTGGAGAATTACACAATTAAAAATAACTTGACAATTCTAGATGAGAAAAAGCCAAAAAATACCACTGAATGGGCTCAGAATTTTTATGAAAAAGAAGACAACCTTAGCCTCCAGAAATGCTGCTATCTACTATACTAAATCCTTCAGTGTTTGCTACATGTTTTTCTCTACCAGTTTTCCTACCTTTCTGTAGTTTTTCTAACATATCAGGGAATTATGTTCAAAATAACAATCTTACCATCCCCAGAAACAAAACAAGTGTTTCACTGAATGAGCCAGCTGTAATATAAGAAAGATTAATTGTGTGAGTGCTGGGTTTAAAGGTGATGTGAGCATATCATTCATGTCGGCAGTGAGACAGATTTAGAGCTCCAAATAGGAGTAATAGCTCCCTGCTTTAGGCAAAGAGTTGGTCTCAACCTCCTTTATGAATTCAATAGCAATAGAGAAGGACATCAAAAGATGGTCCCGAGTCCCTGCTTGCAAACCTCACAAGGGTCACATCTGTTCTGTTCAACACATTCACTCGAGTGAATGGTTTGTCAATCTGTGGTCAAGTGGTGGAGAGGAGAGGTCCTCTACATGATTTGAGGCTAGCCTGTCCTTAACCAGCTGTGGTAGTTTGGTCTGGGCCTTCCTTGGTGACCAGTTTGTAGCCAAGGAAGAGCTCAGATTTACTCAGTATTCCCTACGATTTTTATGTAAACCAGACTATAAGAAGAAAGGAGGGAAGGCCTTCGTTCTCTTTCCTTCCGGCGGTTTGGAGGTGCAGGTTCCCTGCTGTTGAGTCTGCCGTGTTGGGGAGCGAGGCCTGGTAAGGCCTTGTCGACCTTGGGAGATGGAGGTTGCCGGCAATCGTCCCGGAGCGACTCTCAGTTGTCCCAAGGAGAGTAGTGAGATATTTCTTTGCTAACTCTTTTAGTTGCTAGATATTGGGTTACTAATCAGGATATATATATATTTTATTTTGGTTTGTTCCTTTGTCCCTTCCCCCTTCCCTTTCCCTTGTGAAATTGTATATATATTTCAATTGTATATAACTGTAACATAAGCGTAAATATATTTATATATATATTGCTATAGCTGTCTCTCTTGTTTCGGTTTTTTCTTGGTTGTTTTCCTCCCTCTTCTCCCTGAGGTTTTGGTGGGGGGGGGGGGGGGGGGGGGGGGTATGACACTTCTTGTGGTAAGGTTTGGAGACTTGGCAGGGAGCCAGCTTCAAACCATATCACCAGGTCAGATACATTGATGCTGCATACCAATAGATCCTCAGATAACAGTTATATCACAGTAATTGGAATGCAACATTGACATGAGTGTCACAGACACTGGTCCGGGATCTGGAATATACTTATTACTGAGTGCATTTTTTCCTCAATTCTTGGTTCAGAAATAATGTACCATGTTGCAAACCATCAATAAGAAATTAAGGCCTTTGTTATCTGCATTGAGGTGGAAATATATGGGTGTTTGTGAGAATGAAGAGCCTTCTGGGATCCCTAGGACTGTGCAGGATGGAGTGGGCCAGACCTCATACAGGCTTATCAATATTGGTTTCTGGAACTGGTCCTTGCACTGAAGTACTTGCCTACTTGTGCCTGAGAATTGATTTTTAGGCAGCTGGTTGAGGTGGTCCAAAAGAAAAATACGAAGCAAAAGAGCAATTTTCAGGTGTGAACAATTTGCCCAGTCCCATCATTATTTGTCGGAGTAACTGTATGAGTAACTGCATGAGTAACTTTGTAGAAGTGTACTAGGGTGCTTCATTATATTGACTTACATACCCCAAGAAGCAAGATGATTTAAGAAAGAAGTGATAGTCATCATGGTTTGTCCAGTTTCCTCACTCATTTTGATGCAAAAATGTGAAATGATTTGTTCCTTTTCAGCACTAGAAAAGATGGCTCCCTTGTATAAAGTGGCTGCCCCTCCAGAGGCAGTGCAGACCTGTATCATCTTAGGATGACATGAACAGAGGCGAGGGCAGCAACAGTCTGATAAGTTTACTGGGAAATCTTCTGTAGAAGCAGACTTACCACGAATAAAAAAGAGCACAGTGACTGTTTCTTCATCTAAAAAGCTCTTGAATGAGAGCTAACCAATGAGATTAAAATAGTCAAAAATCAGTCTAAAACATCTTATTCTTCAAAAGGTAGATGAGACAAACAAGTAACTCCTGATGAAGATGAAGGAATATGCAGCAACTGAGGAAGCAGAAGGAAAGATCAGGTTAACAAAATGTTTTCAGTTAATTGCACAGATCATGGCTTGTTGTATTGATAAGGGCAGACTCTCAGGTCCAAGTTAGGATGAGAATTATGACATGTAAAACATTCACTACAATCCACAGCTATGCACATATAACAACATCTTATTTTTATTGTAGCAACCATTTTTTAATCCACTTTAAAAAAAAAGAGTAAAAAATAATATAAGATTTTCACTTAAATAACTTTTCTTATTTTCCATTGATTTTACCTTTCTTTCTGGCGGTGGTGAGTTTCATGGTGGGGAAACACCAATCTATCTTGACCAATCTTCTTAACCATTCTAAGACACAAATCTTTAAGTTTATTTATGTGGTCTCTGCTTGGAAGATCTTGGAAATTAGTTTTCTAATCTTTCACAAGAAAGAAAATAAACACAAGAAAATGTAATTCTCATCTTGTAGTGGACTTGTAGAACTATGTAACATGATTTTATTGATTAACACACAGAATTTTTTTATGAAAGTCATGCCAATCTTAAAACAGCACACCAGAATGTCTCTTGGTATCTATGTGTAGTCCCCAGGGACTTTATGAGCAACTGCCACATGAAAACTTATTATTACACAGTTATATTTTGACTGTGACTGTCAAAACTGTCGCCACTGGGAATTTGGCAACCACCGCAACAATATGTTTGAGAACTATGAGGATATGTCTAAATGAATACATGCAGAGAGATTTGAGTTCACTTTGCCCATGCTCAGAGCTAGTCTTGAAGTGCTGTGCTGTACCCAAGTTAACACACCCTGCTGAAAAGTCGAGTTATGGTTTCATAAGCTGGACCTGGGACCATCTGGACCTGGGACCATGCAAAGATGCTTTCCAAACATCCAGGATGGTTTTATCCTGTACGAACTGTGCTGGGACTGTGTGTTCACCCATGCAGGTGTGCGTAAGGGTGCTAAACCCGGAATTCCACTACATTGGGAAACTGAAATAATGGCCTCTGTGCATGGGGAATCCACCTCATGGATTCTCAGCAGGTTTTAGTATCATCCCACAGAATTTTCAGAATTTCAAAACTTTCCTCTTATTTTCACTCTTGTTTTAGTACATTTATGGTATTTGTCTCCAAGACAACTTGTAAATTTTTTTTAGGTTCTGTACAGCAGTAGCTATCTAACCAACCATAATTATCTCTATATGCTTTGGTTCTAGGCACGTAAAGACTTGTAACTGGTGATAAATGTCCCTACTGGACAGTAATATGCTAATATTTACCCTTCTTGAAATATACTTAATATACTTACATACATTGGCATGAAAGGAAATAAAGACACTTCATCACATAATCTCTTATGAAGTCATCCAAGCTGTTTTCATTTTCTGTTTTCACAGCACACTTATTTTAAACCTTGGACATCTGTTGCCACAAAAATAAAAGAATTATAAAAAGCCAATCAGATATTTTATGGTATGTGTTACATTACAGGACTGTGCACAGTGCACATGGCTGCAACTGGAATTGCTAGTAATGGACACCCATTGGGGTCAATTGTAACTATCCATGACCTCATAGATCCTTCTCACACTGCCGAAGAAGAGCATGCAACAAAGGTATTCTTCACAGTAAGTCATCATCGCAGTGTGCTTGCAAGCAAATTGTTTGCATTACAGAACAATCCCTCTGAATGCACATTGCCTGAAGAACGTTTTTAAAGCCATTTGTTCTTGCCAAAGATGACTGTTGTTGTCATTCTCCCATGTATTCTTCTTCCTGCTAAGTGATACTGCCAGCAAAGAAAGAGTTGTGAAGCCTATACTAAAGAAAATGACAAAAACATTTGGTATTGTCATTGACATTATCTCTTCTGACAACAACCAAATTATGCTAGTATGTATATGTCAATTGTACAGAGCCTTTCATCTCTCTCATCAGAGCACATATCATCTCTCTATGTATAGTTAGCTGCTAGAGCAACTCATCACAATGATTTTTTCATATGTGCCAACTAATTATGCCATGTCATCAGATCAAATGGCAGAAACCTGTGCTTCTGGTTTTCAGGGGAGGGTTCCCTACTCTAGAGCAAACTGTGTTGGGAAGAAGAGCTGCTGATAGTGGCCTCAGAGCCAAAGTACTTCTGATGTGGATGCTCTGGACTAAGAAATTAAAACTCTTCTATCATATCCTACTCCTCCCATCATAATATCACATTTTTTCTTCTATTCCTCACTGTGAATTAGTCAAGTATGGCAGAAAATTGAAGTTGGCATTGGATTTCAGCAAGGATAGAAAAAAAAAGGTTTGAAGTCTTGAAATCTGATTTTTTTCTGATGCTGAACAAAACTGAGCCAATAAAAGTCATAGACAAATACAAAATCAAACAAACAAAAGAATTATGGAAAAGTGGAAGAGATATTCAAGAATAATAAATAGTCTGGAGTCACAACAGTCTCCTGAGATGGGGAAGATTCCTTTCTAATATCATGTCTTAGAGCAATCCTAGAGCTAATGATGCTAGGGGCGATGATTAGGGGCCTTTGTGTTGGGAGTAGATGCTTCTGTATATTCTGATGCATTTATCTGCATGAACTACTGTATAGCCCCTAAGAAGGAAGTAAGCAGCACAATCAAGGTAATTTTATCACACTCATCCTCCATGTTCCTCTCTTTCTTAATTTAATTTTCATTGCCCTCCACTACTAAATCATTCTGCACTGAGCAATGCTACTCTCAGCCTTATGGGGCACAAGACAGTTTTTTCAAAGCTATCTCCTGAAAGTCTTGCTGTTGGACAAAGGATCTTTTTCCATTTTTAAGCTTCACCAAGACATTGTACTTCAAAAACTTTTGTTCCTTGAAGTCCCATTTGTGGCACTAAACCTGCATTATATGGGAAAACTGTTGTTTAAACATGTCTTAAAATGGCTTTTTGTGGTCTCTTTGCAAACACATGCTTCTTCTTCCCAACACCCCCCACGGTAGTGTTATCCATGCAGGAATGTCCTGGGAAGGTGTCCTGAGGTGTTTTTCATTGGTCCTTGTTAACCCCTTCCTGTGATTGGGTGTTCCTGTAAGCCCCTTGAGACTTCTAATTGGTTACTCAGTGAATCCTCCTAAACCCTTGTCCTAGTTAGAACAGCTGGGACCGATCCATCATTGGATGGGTGTAGCCCAAAACTGTGTATTCTATAGCCCTCCATGCCATTTCCCAGAAACTGTTGTCAGTAGAGGCCTGCGAGGTGCCCTACCCCCCCATGCTCCTGTCCTCATGCCCTTTTGTGGAATTCCCTGACTGAGCACCCTCACACCCTTTTATGGAATTCCCCACTCTGAGGGAAGGATTGAGCATCCTTTTATGGAATTCCCCGCTCTGGGGGAGGGGATAAGCATTGCTGCCTGAGCTGGAGAATATATAAACCTGGAGTTTCAGAACCTTACCACCTCTTGTGGGATCCAGAGGAGGACTGCAGCTCACTGCTCTCAGCCAGACTGAGACCACCACCCTCAAGTGAACTGCAATCACCACTTTGGCCGGACTGCAGCAGCTCTCCCACCAGCAGGTTTTTTTTTTCCCCTCTCCCTTTGCTTTTGGACTTGGGGGGGGCCCAGGGAACACTGTTTTGTTTGTGCCCTGGGGTGCCAGGTTGTACATTTGGGTTTTGTGGGTTGAGACCAATTGCTTGTCTGTGTAGTCGTGCTTATTGTATTATTTTATTAAATTGTTATTCTGACTTGCAATCTCTGTTTTGAGTTGAGTTCATTTCCCCTGCTGGTTAACTTTTAAACCAGCACAACCCTATAAATGTAACATCCCCAACAATAAACTCTCTCTTGCCTCGCCCGGTGTCCTGTCTCCTTGCTGGCCATGGGGCCACGTGTGGGGGGGGGGAGGGGAGGGCACTTCTCCCCTCCAGGCTCAGGGCCAGAAGAGACCCCTGAAGAACCCCCTGGAGTTCCCAGGGATCCAGACCCATATATTTATAATCACACTTCTTTTTTAACACACCCACATTTGCAACTTTGTGTGTGCAAATCCCACCCACAGTTCTTCTTTAGCTTGTGATCTAATTTCTCACTTACTAACAACTGCATAACAACTGCAATCCTGCACTGAACATAGTCATTGGTACACTCAAAATCTTGCTATAGGCAGAAAGATACAGAACTTCTGAACAAAGCAGATGATTTATTTTTTGTGTAATTAAAATCTTAACTATCTAATCAGAGAATTATTATTAATCTTGATCTAATTATTACATTAAAAAATTAGAGAATAGTATATATATATAAAGTGGATTTCAATAATGATACAGCTTAAATTGGTTTAACCTCCTTTCCTAATGGCTGTCCCCTTTTTGGCTGCTGTGCTCCCCCTTCCACTCTTTCCCTGCATGCAAGTGTTCTGTGCTTCAGTGTCACAGGTTATCAGTGTCCCAGGCCCCACACCAAGCAGAGTATGATGCTGATGGTGGGAGTTTCTTTCTCTTTGTCATCACATGGGGTTATTGTTATCCATGTTCTATCACACTACTACTTTTCTTTTTTCCATTGAAAATGTGAGATTTCATATAGATGAGATTTTATATATGCTGGGTACTTCTTCCATGTTCTCTTTTTTAACCCTAAAACCAATGTACTCAGTTCTCAGGACTGCATTGCTTTCACTACCAGTGATTAACCACTGATGATCTGTTTACAGCAGGTTACTTCCATGCCTGTGTTTCTCCACACAGCATTCTCTGCCTCTCTCAGCAAAGGCTTATGCTACAGTGCTGTTCCTTTATACCATATAGTTTTGCTACGGTAAGAAATATTTAGTTCTACGTAAAAATAAGAGCTGTATAAAAATTATGGTTATACCGGATGATTATACAAAGCTAAACAAAAGTAAAACAGATTAGACAATAGCCACCTGGTCACTAGGAAACTGCTGATAGCAGCTAAAACAAGCTATAGGAAAGCTGTAGGCAGCCCAGGACAAAGCCAGTCAAAGTCTGACAAGTCCAGAGGTCTCATGAAGTTAGAGTGAAGCTTCTCATATGTTGTTACCAGCAATGACAATTTGTATCTGTTGAGTTACAGGGCTAATCTTAGCTGCTAAGGACACTGACTTTCAGTAATCTTAAAAACTGACAACACTTACAAATTTCACCAGGATGCATAAAACAGATTTGAAACTTACAGCACTGTTTAAGATCAGGAGAGACTTGTGACTAGCAACTCAGCAGTTGCCCTGACTCAGGTTCCCATCGTCTCTTCAATGTAGCGAGGTGGGTACTGCACTCAGCCTGCCACAGCTGACCTCCACTCAGGGAAATTCCACTCCCTCCCTGCTACAGCACAGCGATGAGCCAGATACCACGAGTTTCATGGGTTGATCACATCCACGTGCTAGGTTTCTGCTTGACACCTTACTTAACTTTCACATTGCTTCTCACTGGGATCTTCTGCGACTGCTCAGCAGCACCATTAGAGGGTTTACTAGCAAGCTGCCTAACATGGGATGTTGCTATCTGCTCGAATAAAGTCAGAAGGTATCTGACAATTTTATCGCAGAGAATTACTTGACAGATGATAACCCTGTCTCAATTCTGCAGCAATTCCTTCAAAAGCCTACAGGATCTAAGTGCAAATTTCTTATGAGAACAATTTGTAGAGTAGTTTCAGTGATACTGTTCAGTGTTAGCACCAATTTGTGGCTTATTTTTGCCTCAACTGTGGATGGAAGAGGGATTAAATAGATTTTACCTTCAAACAGTAATCTGATTTGCTACTATATATGAAAAACCCATTTCTTTTTTGCTCTGTGAGCACACATTTATTTTTTTGCAGGACTACCTGCAACTGGTATATAATTTTTTATATAGAAGTCAGATGGTTTTTATTTGTCTTACCTTCTTCAATGAGAAAATACAAAATCAGATTGAAACAGCAGGCAAAATAGTGTATATATGCACAAAGCAACGTACAGTCATGCCTCCTCCAGGCTGGAGCTGTCGTCAGTTACAACAAAGCCGACACACAGTCTGTGCAAAATATGCCAATAACCCATCTTTCTCTTCAGTTCATGCTGAGCTTCACATGAGGTGTGATCCAAGGGAAGTACTGGTTTTGGGAGAAAGCCAATATCTGGGAATATTTTCCCCTCCATCTGATGTGAAAGTGCCTCAGTATGGTGCTACAAACTCTAAAGGTTCTGGCTGACAGCTAGTCCAGATGTCTGAGGTCACACATACCACCACACCACCAACCGTATCTCAAAGAGGCATGTGAAAACCAATGCTTCACACATGTGAGAAGACTGTAAATTTGCAAAAAATATTCTCTGCGTGGCACAAGGTGATTTCGTGCCAAGTAGTTTAGAAGCCTTCCCAAGTGTATGTGTTTACTTTGCTCTGAAGCACTAAGTCCACTTCGATCACCACAGAAATCAGAGCTATAAAGGCAACTGGTCTGAAGAGATGGAAAAAGCTCTTTTCTTCTTATGTCTCTGAAATGGCTAATTGGCACCTGGCAGATTATTTTACATCATGGAAGCTTGAGGAGCTACTAAGAAAAACAATGGAGCAGAGAAGTACTTTCAAGTGGGAAGTTGTGAGTAGTGAAGTTGGACAACGGCAGAGCCTCTGCTGTGATGATTTCTCCCCAGATTGTCCCACTTACATATTGTGGTTGGTCATCTGTCATGCCCTTAGAGCTGTGGAAAAGCAAGTTCTTAATCAAAAGCATTTTTTTTTGCAAACAGAACATGTTCATCATAATGCATTTTTAGCATTTATATGGAAAAAACTCAAATATAGAAGATATTGTTCTTGAGCTATATCACCAGCTGCAGGCAAGAGTCCTATTTACCTTGGCAAAATTCTGTTTTTATTGAATTCAAAGCAGACTTCTGTCCATCAAAAGCATCACTTTTTGTAGTACCAGTCAGACCTTTCAAGCCCTTCTAGAATTTAGCACTGATGTCTTTTTGTCCTGCCGGAGTGATTGGGGGAGCATAGGAACACAGGAAAATCAATCATGTTTTTGGGAATTAGGATGAGAAGACACAGAGTGTGAAGGCTGCTCCAGAGGCAGCAGCATGCTGATGTTGTGGCCTTTCCTCCCACTGCAAGGGAGGATTTATGAACCTGGGCTGGAGGAGGAATGAAGAAGAACTAGAATTTTCCACTTGGCCATGTAGTTTGATGCAACTCCTCAAATATTCCCAGAGAGCAGAATTAGCTGGAGACTGCCTTGTAGGTTTTTTGAGAAATACACATAGTTTCATCACCAGGCTGAGCCCTCCTCAGCACCTGCATGACTGCCCTTCAGAAACATCATGCCTCTATGACACTGTGCATTGGACACTCTTCGACCGCCCTGACACCATGGCCCTCTGTGGCTCCCTCAGCATTGATCAGTTCACATCAGTGCTGGGACCCAGTAGGAAATAGTGCCCTGGAGCGCCTGGACAAGAATTCTTGGGAGCAGGCTTGTACCTTTTGGTGAGTATGTAGGTCCATTTTGTTTCTGTAGAAAAGCTCTATAATACTTTAGATTTCTCAGTGACTAAGCCTACTTCTCATCCCTCACCCACTCATTACACATTTGGCATCATTAGTTACACTGGTGCTAGTCATACTGAGGCTCTGGAGGGGCTGGACAGCTCTGAGTGCTTGCATAATGCATTATATGCCTCCAGCAGTGCCTTACTCCTTTGCTCTTTCACAACAATAGTAAGGATGTCTGGACTTAATTTTTTCCCCCTTTCCTTCTCTTCATCTGGTCTTACTAGCCTCTCTGGGGCCACCATTACTAGGCACAGTTCCCTTAAAGCACACAGCCACTCACACCTCCCCCACTGCTGTTTGCTGTACTGCCAGTGCCTGAGGCTATCCTGAGGACTTTTTCTCTGACAGTGTCTAATGCAATTCTGTGTATTTCCTTCTTATTTAAAACAATAAAACTTCCTATCTGCTTCCTTTTTCCAGGTGTACCACGACCTCTTTTTGCTATTTTCACATTAAACCAATCCATTTAAGGTACTGACTTTTAAGCAAGAACTTTAACAAGGAATGCTTTAATTTATTTTTTTAACATCTGTGGAACTGCTGCTGCCTGTGTCCACCTCTGGGGCTGCCCTCTCTCCAATCTTGGGGCCTGAGGCAGCTGGCTGCCATGGTCAGTGGGGCTATCTTTGGCTTCCAAAAAGACTACTGTTGCTGTTCTGTGGCACCGCCAGTGACAGTTTTCTCTGTTGTTACAAATGTTCATCATTTCAAAAGTTATTTTTAGGATGATAACCTTTTCACACTTAATCTCATCAGGTCTCCCAGGTACTTAAAATGACTGTTGGGAATAATCAGATCTATGAACCTTTAAAGTGAACCATCTTCATCTCTCAGCTTCATTTCTGAACTACATCTCTCTTACATATACATATATCCTGTCTGTGGATACACTTCCATCGATGGGAAGGTGTTAATGGAACAAGAAATATGTGCTTAAATATCTGAAACCTATTACTTTATTGTGTTAAAGCAACCATAGGAACCTTAACTTCTGTCCAGCCAAGAAAAATACTGAAAACAAATAAATGAAATGAGGAAATAAAGGTTAAAATGGGTTAATGACAAAACTCAACCTGGTCTCCCAATGAGATAGCTCTACTGGCTTCAGACACTCTCAGATTTATATTTCTATGAATTCAGAACAGATGAAAAAGAGAATTAAAATATTAATCAAAATTTATTCCAACTTGTGCCCTTGGAAGACATTCTAAAACTTTGTTTGTTGTTCAAAGAGGGAGGTTCTGGTTCTGGTTGGTACAGTGGAAGACTTCATTGCTATCTGACACTATATTTACATTTAAGAAGGGCACAGCACTCCAAAACAGGTACCTCACAATGGTTTTTTTTGCAGCACAAGTGGCTCTCTAAATGCCATTGAAAACTTGAAGCCCTCAACAAATACTGTGCCAGTTCTGCAAGGTGACTGTGTGCATACAGTTCTGAAAGAATTACTCCAAATGTAAATAATAAAGTAATCTGTTGTTAAATACTGTATTTTTAATGCCACAGGTATCCATTTCTTGTTGTAGCATTTCTGTGTAAATTCCTGTGATACTCAGCACTAAGCACACTTTTGACCTTGTATCTTAACAGACTTGTACAGTATGTCAGTTGAGGCTACAAGAATGTCCATAGAATTTTTTTTTTTTTTTTTTTTTTTTTTTTTTTTTTTTTTGGTGTTCCCATGCTTATTTTTATTTGTTCTTGTAGCCTGGAGCTGATGTAGAACTTCATCCCTATTACCACTAACTTCTTCTGTTAGTCATTTCACATTTCTGCAGAACACGTTTATGTAACATAAACAATAAGAACAATGAAAAAATAAGGAGAATGGAGAAATAAATTAACACAAAGAAATAAAATGGTGTTCATTCTGCTCTGCCATAGTGCTGCTAATTCACAAATACTTAGGAATTCATGTTTTTTATAAAAATGTTTTTAAAGACTAAAAAGTTCAGAAATCTAATATAAAATGCTTTTGTCAATTTGGATATTTGCTATCTCCTTCTTCATAAGTTTTCTTTGTTCAGCCTGAAAACAGAAAGATTATTCAGTGAAAGAAAAGCAATCAAATCCAGTATAACGTTAAGAATTCAAATGTGCCATATCTCTATGTTGCTGCTGCATAGAACTGTTGTTGATGAGAAATTAATTCTGAAATAAAGTGTACTTTTACTGCTTGAGAACATATTCCCACTGTAAGGATTCTGCATTCCCATATCCTCCCTTTTATCCACACCAGCAATCACAAAGCTGCTTAGTTATGATAGAGTGATAGACCCATGAGACAGAGGGTCATCTTTTTGTAGGATTGGTTGTGAACAGGATCAAGGAACTGAGCAGAACTGGCAGCATTGACACCTGGCAGCATGATGTGGGGCAGGTATGGTTAAGTATAGAGGTGGAAGAAAGCAGAATCCTCTTTCAGTAGTAGCATAAGCTTGAGTAGTTTTGCATAAACTAATTGCAAAACCTCACCCTGAATAAAAAGAAATTAGGCCCATATTACAATCTGAACAACACTAATTCATTTCTAAGCAACCATTTGAGTGAGGTTACAGTGTCTCTTACACTCTCTTGCCCTTTTTTCCTAAGTCAAAATTCTACCCAAATCTCTTCTAACAGAGTTTTTTACTATGCCCATTACACAGAGTTTGCAAGGCTGTCAGTGTCACTCAGCTTTGCCCCTGCTCTTCTATGTGCCAGCAAAACTGCACATGAGTCTATTTGGTATCACTGACTTGTCACAAATTCCTTTGGTCCTTCCTTTAAAACCTTTTGTCTCATTTAGATATTCAGGTTCAAGGATCATGCAGATATTTTATCAAAATGCATTATTTCTCTAGTGTGTTTTGTTGACAGGAAGTTTAAGCTTCACCATCTCCTCTTACAAAGATTTTGCTAAGCTTTGAAATTGTTATTCAGTGAAGTGAAGTGGTAAATCTGTCCTCATCCGTGCTGTTCAAACCACTGACTGGAACATTTCTGACTGACATTATTGAAAAGAAATATAACCCAAATCTCTTTTATTTTCAGTTTTCAGTGTCTTCAGTGATGTATGAAATTTCTTTTAGGTCATTACAAATCTTTATCAATTTTTTTTCTTCACTTGTCATAGTAATGCAGACTGTGTATTACAATTTTCACTAGTGAAAAAGCATGACTTGAAGTTAGAATGGACAGAAACATTTGCCTGGATTTGAAAGCAATACATATTATGTGCAGCAGGACTTTACCTGCTTGGTCACACCAAAGTTAACACGGTGGGTTACAGTGGGGATTTGCTTTGGGAACCTTCAGGATGGAATGCCAGCTACTGTATTCTGATTTTTATGGAATTATGTTTACCAGAAGTTTTTCCATGTTTTCTGAACACATGGCCTCTGTTCTTTTCTAAGATGTCAAAGTAGGATGTTAGCCTGAGGAAAATCCTAAACAAGCTGTTCTTAACTGGGCAAGAGGAATGATTTCCTCACTCTAACTCAGGAAGAGGTCTGAGAAATAGAAAAAATTGAACAGGGATTTGTAACTGCTTTTGGGAAAGGAAATAGAGGCTTGATATTAGCAGCTTTTAGAATTAGTGCTTTAAACACACGTTCCTCCTTTTCCTTGTTACTCAGCCACTTATAGCAGGATCTGTATGACTGATATTGGCCATGGAAAACAGAATTTTTCCTGAGTTCAAACACTGCATGCAGCATGGTAGCTAACTAGTGGTCCAGAAGATTAGCAAATCCTGTGATTACCAACTAATTATGCTGGTGTGAAAGCCAAATTGGTTCATTGCACAAATTCAAGAAAAGTGAGGGTGTAGTCAAAGGATGCTTTTCTTTCTATGAAGACAATGTAGGAAGGAATACTATTATCCATGATTGAACTATATGAACACTCTTTGGTGGAGTATTTAACGAGTTATTTTGCTTTCCTTTTGATTTACAGTACATAAATATACATTAATTAAATGTGTGCTGCTGGAGGTCACTTTACAATGTAACCAGGTTCTTTTTCTTCTCCATTCACTTTATTATTCCATGCCGGTCAAGGTTTTTAAGCTTCTTGTATTTTTCTAAGTATGACTGTGTATGTTAACTTAAAGATTTAATGAAGGCAAAATATGTATGGGCAAGCTACCATTTCTGAGAAGAACTCTGCACACTGTGTTCAGCAGACACTATGAAAAATAAACCATAATACCTGTCAGAGGGTCTAGAAAAGTTAACATGATGGGAGTAAAAAGCATTACAGCTATATCTCCCAGGAGGAGCAGTGGCAGTGAATGTAGTTGAACTCTGAACTACATAAAACAAACCCCAACAACAAAACTGCCCCAAAACCCCCCAGCTGTATGCAGTTCTGTAGACTGAAAGTGTTTCAAGGAACCTTCTGGTTGTTTTTTAAGTTCTGTATTATTTTATACAGTCTATTTTATAAGGATTTTCAAGTTCTAATTCAAAACACGAAAAGATGTTAAACCATCAATATTTCACAGGTATAAATATGTCAGAGTCACTCAGTTTTTCCCTCCATAATTCAGGCCCCTAATTAGTGGCTGTAACTAACTAAGACCATTCTGCCATTTTAAATATGGCTTATGACACTAACTTAACATATATGACATCCTTCAAGATACTGGATAGATTGTGGCTTCTCACAGTCCTACTGAAGAAAAATATTTGATTTAGTTGCTTACACTGAAGTATCCACTGCTATTTTCAATGCCCTAGAGTGTCTGGAAAACATCCATCACAACATAGGACCCATGAGAGACTGGTGATCATCTGTGGAAACTAAGACATCTGCCTTGGACTTGCAGATTTGACAAAGGCTCTGTAGGACATCCATGTTCCTCCATGGGAACTAAAGGCTGAGAAGGTTGGTTTAGAGCAGACAAAATGGTTAAAGCAGCTACGTCAGGCACCCAAATCCCACCTCTTGTGTAGCAGATGAAGGATGACATGGCTTGATTCTAGATATGGAAGCTATGATACAATTTGAGATGTCTTCAGAGAACTCAGGTGGCCTCCAGCTGCTGATCCCGAAGGCATATTTTTCCTATAGGTTGTCACAGATTAGTGGTTTAGGTTGCTCAAGAAATCACAGACCAAGGCATAGGTAAAAGCAGGTTTAATATTACAGTGAAAGTGTGACAGTTTGCTGGCAAGGTTCAGTCTACTACTTACTAGTTGGCTAAAGCAGATAGAGAAAAATTGGACTAAAATCTAAAGTCAATCAATCTAAAACAAAAATTTACCTAAAATTATCTATATGGAGGCTTGGAATTGAGAAAGGATAAGGATAGGAAAAGGCAAGGATAAAAAGGAACAAGGGAGATCCTCCCAGTGTGGACCCTCTTGCTAAACGGAGCCCAAAACTTGACCAAATGCTTAGACCTAAAGGTTTTAGCAGCAGTTTAACTTTATAGCACTTACTCAATAGCTGAATTTAAAAAATCTAAGAAAATATTCTATAGAGTTTACTATAAGCACAACAGTCCTTATATAACTCACTTATAGACCTAACTTACAAATCTAACGTACTTAAGAATTTAAGAGAGGAAAATTCATAGTACATTTGCTGTAACTTATTCATACTCGCACACAGACAAAGGAGTATGCACAAGGTATACCTGTGAAAAATTCTCCTCAAATTCACTGAAGTTCTCATGTGGCCTTTTCTCATCTGGCAAAGGGTTGAGCCTCAAAAAGTGGGGGTATCAGTCCAGGATCCATCATCGTAATGAAGCAATCCTCCAAGTATAACAAACTTGAGAATTTGCTGGTTCTGAGAGCTGTCCCACTCAAAGGGAGATTGCTGGTCACAGCCCACTGTGGCCCAGAAGAACTCAAAGGACCTCACTTAGGACTGCTGTTTCTAGGGTCACAAGAGTTGGCTTTAGTCATGATAAGTTTCCATCCTGGCCACGCTTTGGATCAGCAACTTTCTTTCAAACTTCAAGAAAAAAAATATTGTTCCACTAGAGTTGTTATTCAGACGAGAAACATAAATTTCCAAGGTTGTTCATAAAAAACAGGAGCTCATTAGACAGCATAAGTTTCTGGGAGCAGACTGTTTCTGATAAGTTCAAGATGAGTTTAAGCCAGGTGCTGTCAGGCCCAAGGAGCATTTCTGAGATCCCTGCCCAAGGCAGGGAGGAATGCACCATCGCATAAGTCTAGTATCAGATCTACTTGTATTCTTTAGCTATCCTGGCTGACTATGGCATTTCACACCACATCTATGTAAGGGCAACCACACCAAGCCCCTAGGCTCTGAGGATGGTATTCTGTTGTCTTTACATAGGTGCTTAGCAACACATCAAGTTAACTACATTCCACTCTGAATAACTGTTTGAACCCAACTGGCTTGTTTGTGTGGTTATGTGAAAGCTGTAAGGAATGTAAACTTGGGCTAGAGTTATACTAATTGGGACACCTTACGACTTTCCCTGTTTCTTTTAACTTCTTTCCTTTTTTGATATGTAACAGAGAAGGAAAAATATTTTGCTTGGCCTTCACTTTGTACTCAGGTTATGGGTCAGACACTCAAAATTAGGACATAATAAACCTGGAAAAGTAATGAATAAAAAAAAAAAGAAGCAAGGAGATGGGGCATAGTTCAGGCTTAAACTCCAGTACTCATGGAACAAGTCATATGATAAAATTTAAGTCTTTCACATTTTGCGAATCTATTTCCTCCTTAACTGAATGTTTCTGACTGTCACTGAAAAAAAAAAAAGCTGTTTAAATTGGACACAAAATATCTCCAAGTGAGAATTCATTATGGAATTAGCCTTGGTGGCATGTGTGACACTCAGTTTGTACAGACTCAAATATGAATGCCAAATTTAAAGTCTAGAAATCCTGAAGGCTTTTCATCTCACAACCCTTGCCCAGAAAACTTCAATATGTACTTTTGATGTTTCAAAAGTTGTCATTATGACATACAGTCAATATGACAAATCAGCCCATTTTGTCCACTGCTTAAATACTACTCAAGGTGTAAAACAGTGTAACATAAAGTATTCCAGGTCCGTAGTCCCGGCGCATTCAAATTAACCTAAAGACATTGCAGAAAAATTAAAACTACCAGCAGAGTGTTCTGAAACATTCTGTCTCTTGGCTAATAGATGACCTCAGGAAATATTATTTATTTTTGCGGTTTTGCAAAAAAAATGTTCTGAAAGTTTATGTGGGATAATTCTGAATACAAGGAAATGCATCTATGAATTTATAATTAGAGTATTGATATTTTCCCCTTGGGGTAATAAAAATCTATCCACTGGTATTTTATAACTCACAATTGTATCATTAAGATCCCGTATAAAATGGGAAAATGGATAATTAAATGGATGAGAAAACAAGCCAGAAACACCTTTTTCTTCTTTTTTATTTCTCCCCTAGTGGTAAAATGCCATATTGCATTACAGCATGGAGCTCTGGGGGAAAAAAAAATAAGGAAAAGAAAAGATGGGTGGAGAGGCACATTCAATACAGGAAATTCTACCTGTTATCCTAATATCAGCACACAAGAGACCAGGATCATAAATTTGTACCACTATGTCTTGCCTTGAAAGTAAAGAGTCTACAATATGTGTAACATGAAAATATGTAAAGTACAACAGACAGTACAAGATTATAATGAGCAAAAAGTCTTTGGAGAATACCCTTAGTAGCAAACGAGTATTTAGACAAAATGTATTTGGTGGCTACCCTCGAGCATAGTCAATGGAGGTTTTAAAAATGTTGCTAAGAATGTACCAAATACTAAAAGTTTCTTGTTTCTGATATGCTACTAACCTGCTGTGGGAAGATGCATATGGTAGGAGACATATCCACAGGTTTTTCACAAGTGGAATGTGTGAAAATGATTGTGAATGGGCTAAATAAGTACAAAGGCAAAAAAAAAATGGGTTTGACTAATGCAACCCTCAGTCTAAAGTAGATTGCACTGAAATAATTTCCATGTTAGAAAATATCTCCCACCACCCTCACACTCAATATATTGCAATGATCAGACAAAACTCTGCCAAATATTTTCTTGTTACCTAACATATATTGATTTTAACATTAGGTTGAAGACTTTGGACAATATTACTATACTTTATGATTATGATGTGGGTAGTGACTTTGTCACTTTTTTTCAATAATATGCTGCTTTATTCTCAGAATGCTCATGAGGCAAAAGACCAAGTTGTCACCAGGAGTACAGTGCAAGCTTTAGAAAGTCTGCTATTTCTTTTGTCTTCCTGACTTCCTCCAAGTATAGAGGGGGGATTTAGGTTAGATATTCAGAAGAAATTCTGTATTGTGATGGAAGTGAGGCACTGGAACAGGTTGCCCAGAGACGTTACATATGCCCCATCCTGAGAAGTATTAAAGGTCAGGTTGGATGTGGCTTTGAGCAATGTGGTCAAGTAGAACACCACGGCAGGATGTTTGGAACTATGTGATCTTTAAGGTCCCTTCCAACCCAAACAATTCTATGATTCTGTGATTCTAGAAGAAGGGACATTCTTTCAGCTTACCAGTTTTTTAAGTAGATCTGTAGCTATAATTCATTACTTGAATTTTGTTTTCCCACAAATTTTCAAGCCGATAAGCCTGAAGGTTCACATCATAGTGTCCTTCATCCTCACAAAATGCTTCTGAAGAACTAAAGATTAGCATGAATATTCATGAGGGTTTAATAGTTTCTCACCCTTTCTTGAAGATATACAATATATTGCATCTTTCTCAGAGTGGAGAGGCAGATTTAATTACTGTTCTCTCCCTCCTCTTTCAGCTATTATCTCTGTTGTTGACAGACAGTTTCTTCCGGAGGGACTTATGACTTGGTTGTTGTGACCCCTTCAGGATAAAGACCTTTGGAATCCTGACTGCATGGTGTTCCACTTAAGTAGTTTTTTAAATAAATGCTCCACCTCAGACAATGAGGCCTTATTTTACCACTATAATTTTTCAGTTTTCTCTCAGATTGAAATTTCTACCTTAGATACTTTCCACCATTTTTCTGAAGTGGATCCTGTGTTACTATATTGTACTTTGCTCTGAACCCTTCAAGAAATTATTTTTCCATTCACACAAGTGTGATGAAGTTCTTATAAAGTATCATCTGGTAGTTTCATTAGTCCTGTTTATTTTCTCTTCCAAATCTTACTTTACCATATAATTAGCCCTCAAGATACTGTGCTACTTAACATTCTTTTTTCAAATACTATTTAGATAGCTTTCTCTCTACATCATAGCACAATCACATGGATTGTGAGTCCTGAGAGTGTGAATACATTTAGAAAGAATAAAGTTTAATGAAATGCAGTAAGAAGTGTTCATGACTCAGATCCACGTATCTACTGCTTTTCCCTTTTTATGTTTTTCAGTTTGTTCAAAAAAACAAGCCTGCC
Organism: Corapipo altera; assembly: GCF_003945725.1. NCBI lineage: Eukaryota > Metazoa > Chordata > Aves > Passeriformes > Pipridae > Corapipo > Corapipo altera. Next base: position 68,484,266 of record NW_020884872.1, read on the forward strand.
TGGTAGATGTGCTTATAAACATTCCCATACTGCTGTATGCTTTGAGGGCCTCATTCACCTCCATGTTAGTACAGACTGAAGCAGCATAATAGGAAATCAGGCCTACTAGTCCTCATAGAGTCTCTGTAATTTGTTGGTATTGTGTCTATTTCAAAGTATAAATTTGGCATTTGTGAGAATGAGAATCTGACATCCAAAATAAGGTAATAGTTCTGAAGATTGCAGACAGCCTGCAATATCCCTGGCTGGTATAAATTGATCTTGCCCCAAGACAGCCTATGAAGCTGAAGGGATTTGTTTCATATGAAGTTTGGCCTATGAAATATATTTCTGATCTGATAATGAACAGCCACAGTACTCAAAAGCACACAACATTAGGTCTCTCTCTCCTGAAGATATATCAGATTTGCAATAAACAATTTCTAAGAAAAACACATTGCTAGCCATATGCTGATTTACAGTCCTGAGCAATAAGATTATTGTCATGAAGATAGCAAACTGGGTTTTTCTATATGGGTATCTACTGGTAATTCTGTCTTGAACATCCTTAGCTACCTTTATGACTGCCACACATAAACTGTGCTCAGTTATTCTGCTTTTGATTTTCTGCAAAGATTGCTTGTCAGATGTTAAACTCAATTTTATTCTTAACTCTATTTAACTTGTAAATTGTCCAGTGAGGAAAAAAATGTGAGAGATAGGAAGTCTTGAGGGTGACAGAGCACTGGAACAGGCTGCCCAGAGAGGTTATTGGAGTGTCCTTCTCTGAAGCTGTTATAAACTTTTCCAGATACAATCCTGTGCAACCTGCTTTAGATGAACCTGTTTTAGTGGTGGGTTGGACTAGATGATGTCCAGAGGTCCTTCCAACCCCAACTAATCTATGATTTTGTGGTTTGATTATCTGTTCTGCCTGGACAACTTACAGTGCGCAATGAAAAGCTGTTGAGATGAAAGGTTTTATGGTCCCAAAGGCCACCATCTAGATGAAACTGGTTTCCCGCCCTCGTTCCCTCTGCACTGATTGTGGTCCCATCTTTTCCTTGAGTGAAATATGTTTCTGATCAGCACAACATGTTTTAAACTGCAGCTCTATCCTGAGGAGTAACTATGCAAAAATTTCGCCTTCTAACTCATCAGATTTGTCACTTGAATGTGTTCAGAAGCAGCTCTCTTCACTTTAATGACAAAAGGAAACCTTTACTACTTTTTCCTGTATTAACTCTATGGAACACTGAGTAGATTTTACTTCTTCGCAGCTGTGCGAGAACTGTTTATCAACATGCAGTCATGGACACAATTGCCAATTCTAATTTGCAATTTCTAATTACAATCTCAGATCCACAAAGTCACCGGAGGCAGTAGATGAACAAATTTCAGGCTAAGATTTATTTACAGACAATTATATTCTCAATGAAGTCATGATTTGAACATGTAAGTTATGATAAAGTGGTAAAAATGGAGACTAGCTCTCCAGAATTAGATAGGATGTACAAGGCTGATAAATTTAACAAGATTCATAATTTTTTATCATTAAAACATTGGGAACACATTAAGCTATACGATGAAGCACCAGCATTGCACTTCACACTTTTAGTGATTTGCTTTTCAGAAAAATTGAAACAGCATTGTATTTTAAGTATTGAGAAACTTCTGTCCTTCCCACAAAGATGAAAAGAAAAACCTCTCTGGGAAGGCCAGAATTGTGAGCAGTAAACAAATGGTCTAACTGACAACTAGTCCACTAATGTTCTCCTAATGCTGACATGGTTGTATTTTGCTGTAAAAGAGAAGTTTGAGCAAAACTGTATTTATACTGGGGAGCAATCCTTCTTCTTACCTGTAATATGGATTTCTTTTATCCGTTCAACATTTTCCCTGGCACTTAGCTGTGATTGTCCTTTGAATCACATCAGCAGACAAAAATATTGCAAAGTAACTCAATTTTATTTAAAAAAAATCCTAGGGTCCAAAAGTCCCCTTTATTTTCATTTTACATTTTAATATCAAATATTATTTAAATGCCACTTTTATTAAAGTGTCAACCAAGTGATGCTACAATCAAGTGATTGTCAGGTCCTTTTTTATGATGTTTTCTTTTTGTTTGTCATTTTAACAGTAAGAAAATTATTCTCTATAAAAATGCTGCATATGGAAAGCTATTTTGTAAAGGGAGCTCTTTTCCCATGCTTAGAAATGTGACTCTGTTCTGAGGCTTTGGAGTTCTAAGAAACTCCAAAGAGGTTATTTTACCCCAGTGTCACAATTACAACTATCTTATGTACTTGTAGAATATAAAAGTGATTTGATTTATAATCCTTTTTACTTTGATGAAACCTCTCAAAAGTGCTGTTCAGTATGAATTGTATATCAGGTAAGTAAAGGAAGAGACAGAGAATGTGGGAGACCAGACTAACACAAAGAAAAGAAGAGAGGGCATAGTAGTCTCATACTTAATGAGAAAGGGCCTTTTTCTGAATTTGAATCTTGACACGACTTGGGGTGAGGCATCTGCTTAGTCTTGCAGTGGAATGTCTTGAAGCAGAGCCCAACAGACCATAGGTATCTTTCCATTTAATTCTGCTGCTGATGGACTATATTCTTATCCAGCACACAGTATGATTTATTAGGGTGACAGAATTTTTACAATCTGAGATTTGTACATCCATTACTTGAACTACATGAGCAAGGAAAATAATGCTGTTCTGTTTATACCTATTACAAAATAGAAATGGGCAAACCTTGAAAAAAAGTTTCATATCTCTCTCCTTGTCCAAACAAAGCAAGTTTCTTCTAGGTTTCTAGACAGAACTCTCCTTTTGATGTATTATAACTGACTGGGAAGACTTTCCAGAACATACAAATTAAAACCTTAATTCCTAAAATGTGTTTTGCTAATTATGTGATTTTGGTGTTAATGGATTGTCTGAGCTAAAATGTAGTAAAAAATTTTAAACCAATAAGTGTTTTTATTTTTTAAAAAAACAAAACAAAAAAAAACAAACAAACAAACAAAAAACCCCACAAATATAATGCAATTGTTCCCAAGCGTGGAGAATGTCAGTAACCATGGAATTCAGAGTCTTTCCCTTTTAGTCTCTGGGCACTCTCATGACCAAGCTTTAAAATGAATTTTCTTTTCTTCTGACCCGGAGTTCTTGGAACTTGTGACTGAAAATGGCTCAGCTTTGCCAGTAAAAAGGGCTTCTGCTTTACTCTGTACTGTCCTGGAAATTGTGGATTTCTGTGAGGTGCCTAACTTCGACAAGTTGTGAAGGTTTTGTATGAGCTAACTTTTTAGCTAGTTACTTTTCTAGAGTTCTCCCAATCCATGACTTTGCAACATGAAACGTTCAAAAGGGACAATAAGCAATGGCAGCAAAAGAGAAATGTTCAAATTCTTTCACTGTTTCCAATCCCTGTCCCCTTGACAGTACTGTCATTTTATGCAGGACTTTTGACACTGGTATAAGGACTGTGAGAGTGTTTACAGAGACGCAAGGGAGCCAGTCTTCAAAACTACTCAACAAAAGTCCAATTAAATTTCTTGACAACTGTTAAACCACCTCAAAACAATCTTGAATACACTTCTCATGCATTTGGGAATAAACTAATATAATGATGAAGGAAATGTAGCAATGCATTTATTTTCCAAGCCATGTTTTTAACTGCAAATGACAAAGCCAGGCAATGGTGTTCCTGTTGCATGAATTGTTGAGAGCTAGGTGTTTATGGCAGGTAACAAAGCAGAAAAAGTACAAGCTTCATTTCCCACAGACTTGGCTGGGCCTGCAGCTAAATATCAAATTGTTTTCATAGAATCAACATTCAGCAGCAATCAGAAATTGAATTCTACAATAGATTTCTTTGAGGTTCATAAGCTTTAGGCATGCTCAAGAGCCACATTTAGAAAATATCCACAAGAAGAAACTCTGCCAGAAAAACAGGATTAGGCAGATCCTTAGACTGGACATGTTTACATTTACTGGCTTCATTGGATACACCCTTATTACAGTAAATTACATGTAAAATCGGGAAGAAATTGGAATTTTTCCTCTTTCTAAACAAAATATTACATAATGTTACACATCTCACTTTGGCTATGTGTCTCCATATTTTGGCTAAGTATGTCTACAGTACTTCCTTAGCCAACTACCTCTTTATTCGTACCAGACCATATAAACAATTTTTAAGATCACAACCAAAGTTTGTAGGGTGACAGGTGAATTGGGTAGGTGAGTACATCATTTTCATGGAGGTGAGAAGACCAAAGGAAACATTTCTATTTCTAGCATGGAGCACATCATGAAATGTTTGGCTGCATCATTTGTTCTAATGCCCCAATAATTTCTCTAGTTCTTTATTTAGAAGAAAAGGAAGAAATCTATCCTTATAACTCCCTTTATCACACATTTTTTTTGTCCTGCTCATAATCCCCTCTACCACTTGCTCCACCTGAGGCTGGAAGGGCAGCTGAGACTTCATCAGCAGATGGGCTGTGCAAAGATGTGTCTTTACTTTCTATTCCTAATCTAGGAGGCAGGTATATCCCTGCAGTTTCAGAACAGAAGGGATGCCAAAACCTAAAATTAACCCAACAACCTGGCCCCTACTCAATGACCTTATGCAAAGCAGCAGCCAACAAAAGGGGGAAGATCTGAGAATTAGTGGGACTCTGGAAGTGCCACCTTCTGTGACTGTAGCGAGGTGAATTAAGGTGTGAGGATGCAATTCTCCACTCTGTTTTCTATTTGAAAAAGCTCTTGTCCAAGAAAACAGTTTGAGAGTACACTAGATAAAGCAGATTTTTTGATGAACTGAACTTCAGAAAGCAATTTGAATATAAGGTAAACTTTATGTGGCCTTTTTTTAATGGGAACTTTTGGAAACAGTAAAATTTAAAGCATTGGAAACTGTATTTCTCTTGGTGGTTTATAAGTTATATATATATATATATATATATATATATATAAAAATACAGACCATGAGTATTTTCCAGTGATGCCTCCATCTTATTCTAGTACTCCATTTCTGTCTCTGAAAAAGGTCTTCAGGAGTCCTATGCATTTGAATATTTGCCTCTCTCCTGTGATTCTCAATAAAGATACAAATTGGTGTCAATGGTGATGATAGTTTTTCACAGTATAGGCACCTGCCCACTAGAAAGTGGACTGAAACCAGCAGATAGTAGCCATGGTATCCAACCATTTCAGTGCTGGGCAGTATGCAAGTCAGTGACAAAAAAAAAGCTCAGCCACATTAAGAATCACCCAAAACATACAGTCTGCCTGAATATATATAATTCTTCAACACTGATTAAAATAGCTTCATTAAAAAATGTATTCAAGGGCCCTGGATTTTTAGCCTCTGATGGTTTTTATGTAGGCCAAAGAGTACTTGTTCTAAAGAATTGAAGGAGGATTAATCAGCAAATTGGCTGCAACTTCCTTCAGAAAGAGAATGCTGATTTTTAACTACTGTATTTTAATGGTATCTCTGAGCCTGAGATCTGATTTTATGGCATTCAGCATGTGACTCACGCTCTCTTATAACTTTGAATTATGCATTTTATCTTGTCTTCTGGTTTTAGATTTTACTGACAAGGTTCTCAGTGACAGCTAAATAAAACCAACCATCATGCTCCTAAGGTTTTTTTTGTTGTTTTCATTTCTTATTATTCATCAGAACTCAGAGATCCAAGTCCAACCCCAGACTGAGTACTTGTGTCTGCCTGAGCACCTCTCATAGCCTTGCCAACTGCCCTGACAAGTCAACTGTCTTAAAGTCTCTCTTTCTTTCCAGTTTTTACTTCACTTTTGAGACTTTGGAAGCCTTACTTTGCTCACAGGGTGGAACAGTTGTATTTTTTGAGTGCTTACCCACCAGGAAATCCTCTACACTGCCTCTTTGTGCTGCCACACTGGTGCATTAAAAGTAGTTGTGAACCAGGTTGGGAAAGACCTTTCTGCATGTGAATCTCTGGCAGACAAATTGTTCTGATATTTTATTTATGTGGTTTACTCCCCTTTCTTATTATTTTTAGGAACACAGAATAGCTCAGTTTGCTAGGAACTTCATATTTCTAATGCAACCTCCAGCTCCACGCAGGATTAGCTTCAAACTCAGCATCCTCCCACCACACACCACTTGGTAGAGTCTGCCTCCACCCTGACTGTAAGTGCCTGGGCTCTGCTGTTCAGTGCCTTCGAAGCTGTGTCCTCCCCAGGCTGAACAAGTCCGTGTCCCTCCTCAGCTTCTCACAGGACAAGTGCTCTTCCCTCTCCCATTCTAGAGGCCTCTACTGAACTCACTTCAGTTTATCAATGTTTGTCTTGAACTGGGGAGCCCAGAACTGTTGCTGCCAGACCCACTGCTGGCTCAGGCACATCTACCAAACCCAAAGAGCACCTAAAGCAGAGCTGCCTCACAGCAGAGCCAATCCATCCCCAGTCTGTGCTACTGCCATGGTTCTCCCTGCCTAGGGGCAGAACTTTTCAGTTTTCCTTAGAAAATTTATAAGGAGATTGCTGTTGGCTGTTCCTCCAGGCTGCTCAGGTCCCTCCAAAGGCAGCCCTGCCCTTAGGTACATTGACTGCATGCACCCCCAAGCGTCAGGTGCAAAACTTCCTATAGTTTCTCTAGGTAGTCTCTTCTATCTTTTCACCCTGTCCTTTTTCCTGTTTGTTTTTATCTTATCTGCTTACTAAACACAAGGTAACTTTCAGCCTGCTCTCCTAATAGAGCTGGCAAGCAGAAGTTTCCCTGTTTTAATCCAGGTCACACTTCCTCTTAAACAAACCTTTCTCATTCACAACATTCAGTCACATGGACCTGGAGAATGTAAATTTCTCCACTCCTACAACAAGGTATTTTTCTAGCAGCAATGTAAAATCTTAATCAAAGCTTACAGGAGCAGGGAATGTCACAGTGTACTTTTGCAATACATCAATAAGACCAAATGCCAGCTTTTTCCGTGCCAGCTGATTAGTCTAATCTCAGACAAAACAGCTAGTAAGTTGTGCTAGAAGAGTATTTCTGAACTGGATTCCATTCTCTGATATGCAAATAGTTCTTGAAAACTTCCAAAATGCTACTTTTACTTTAATTAGTAGATTTATTTTTTTTTTAGTCATACACAGACTTTTGTAATCTTAATTAGTAGGCGTTTTAAACACTGATAGTTCTCAGATCAGTGGGGTTCACAGGTTCTGACATTTTTAAAGGAAGAGTTGGTCATTTTATATCTACTTTAGTTTTCTGGTTTATTGTGCTAATTAAGGGATCATTAATTTCAAACATATTAATGTATGCAAAGCTCCCTGCAAATGCAAAACTCTAAGCTCAATCACTGTTCTACATTTTGGTGTTCCTCTGTGGAAAAGATAGGGTAGGGGTCACTTTGTTCTAAAAATACACAGAGAGTGTATGTTGCAGCTCAAATATATGTCAGCAAGTATTTATGGATCAAAATAGGGTAACACCAAATAGATGATACTAAAAATGTCAGTGAGAATATTAAAATGGAAATACACCTCCTATTTGTTTGTGTCATGGTTTGAGATAGCCCCAAAATCCAATTCCCTAGCTCCATCCCCCCTCCCACATCTCAACCTAATGTGAGATGGGTTTTTCCAGACAAAACACACCAGACTCAGAATGGGGGAAAGGGAATATATTACAATGACTGTACAAATAAATACTATAACACATTATACACACGATCACAACTATCTCTACCATGACATATAGTATTTACAATGGATCTGATCTCTTCTCCCCTCCAAATAAAAGTCCAGGAGGGAAAGAAGGACAGATCCCTTTCCAGTCTCTCAGGGCAGCAGCTTCTTCTAAGGCAGCAGGTTCTCCTCATCTCATGCATGCAGCAGTAACTGGATTGTTGTAGCTGGATCTCTGTTCGATACACACAAGGGGGTCTCCAAGCCCCTCGGCTCTCCTTCGGTCCAAGCGAAGACCTCACCTGTGGGCTGCCAGCAGGGACCAGACTCGCATCACCACAGGTATATCACGAAATGCAGGGGCATCTTCGTGAAAGTCCCTTCCTCAGGGGATTCAAATTCCCCTTTGCAGAGCTCCGTGGTCTATCTCAAGGCTGCTAGCTTAGCAGCAGCAGCGAGGGGGGCCAAGGTCAAACCCCCCCCATTCCTTCTCCGTCCCGGTCCAGCTTCAGGACGCCTTTGAGCTTCTCAGCTCCTCTCTGCAGTGCATGCTGCACTTCAAGGCTCTTTCAAGTAAGAGTCCATCATCTTCCTCCTTTCCAGGAGGTCTCAAAGGAGTTTTAGGGATTTGGTACAGTTCCTACCCCCAGAACTCCAAAGCTCTGCTGTAGGCTCTCTTCTCCTCAACTCTCCTTCCAGGAGTCTTCTCTGCAGTGCTGCATGTCTCTGTTGCTCCGTCTTATCTCTTCTGGCTCTCTGCCACCGCTTCTCCGGTCAGTGCCAGCTCGGTTGCTTTTCTCCGGCCGCTGCCCAGTTTGGAGAAAACATCTCCCAGCTCTCAACTACAGGTACCTAGCCTAGCTTTATGCTGTTCCAGGTCCCTGTAGCCCCATCTGAGGCTGGGGGGCCCCAGAGGCCCCGAGGGGCTCCGGGCCCCTTTCCTCGTTGCTCCTACCACAATGGCTACTCCTCTACCAACAAAACTACAACTCTTCTCTTCCGGTGCTTGTGATATGTTTACATTTCTGCAGGGGTGCCCATTGGACAGAGCTCCAAAACTTCCAGGGGTTTCCACCCCTGGGGGTTACCACTTTTCAGCCTCTGGGGGAAAACAAGGTTCAAACCACTACAGTTTGTCATCCAAATAACAAACCTGGACTAATGCTTTTCCTTTGCCAGCCTTGTCTGGTTTTGTTTGGGGTTTTTTTTCAAGCCTGTGATTAACATTAAAGGGGAAATCATGTTTTCTGCCTGTCAGTAAATATTCACACACCCCATTTCCCTCAGCTGTTTTTGTCCCCCAACTGAGATATATGGATGTTCACCTGAAAAGCAAATGCCTGACCATGAATACGCATGTCAAGAGCAAGGAGAAGCCAAGGCTCTTGAAATAAGCAGCAGTCAGGGGAAGTTTCAACAAGCATCCAGAAACTCTACATCTGGCAGTGGTCTCTTGATAAAGGCTGTTCCCTTCAGGCACCAACTGAAGAGATCGACCAGTATCAGGCTAAAGGTTTGTCTTTGACTTTTTCCAGATGCCACTTGTTAGTTTTATTGGCATTGTCCAAAACTAAACGAATAATAATATCAACCAAATGATAGCAATGCACCCAAGAATCCTGTTTTTCAGCTTGCTGGTTTTTTCAAATAGAAAACCCACCACATTTTTCAGATCTCTTTCCATTTGCAGCATGAATTTTTGCCCTCAGTTTATAGTATTCTGTAGATCTTTAATTTTTCAAAAGCAATTCACTATAAACTCTCTTTCTTTTAGTCAAGAGAAAAAGAAGAGAAGATGGAGAGAAAAGGACAGGCTGAGGAAGCCAAACTGCTCTTTGCAGTAGGACATTCTCTCACCACACTGGTAGAAACAAGCAGTGTAAGCAGTAATGGCTTTTGCAATCATGATGCCTTGTGTTGCATCATAGTTTGACCTCTGTCTAACAAAGTCATTTAGTGTCCTGTGAGTTAGTTAACCGTTGTGGAAAATCAGCCCAAAGATATAGATTTTTCAGTACCTCACAGAAAAACTGTCAGATGTAATTTATGTTTGTCAGACTCTTAAAGACATTTACAAGAACATGCTCAAGAAATTACTGTCATTGAATGATCAAAATCATATTTTCAGTATATAGTAATATGAGATGTGAAAACAGTTTCAGTTATGTAATTCCAAACCACAGCATTTAGGATCTTTGAGAGTCTTCTGTCTCCAATACCAAAGAACCCGATCACAAACAATATTTATTGAACTTAACTGCAAAATGCTTCTGGGAAGTAGACAAGGTGTTTTATCTCAGTTTTATAAATGGGAGTTTGTCTTGCAGACAAACAGACCTAATTCTTGCTGTGGATCATTGAGGAGGAGAAGGCAGAGCAGGGAATGGAAATTTAGAGTGGAAATCATCCCAGCACTTCAAACATTAAATATCCAGTTTAAAATAAACTCTGAGAAAGCAAGAGAAGTCTCACAACAATAGTACATCACACACTGAGATAGATCGCTGGGGCACACTGCCCACCGAAGATGTCTCTCCCCACTGGTCCTGTCAGGAGCTCAGCCAGCATGATCAGGCAGCATTTTAACAGCTGAAGCCTGAAGTCTTCCCTTTGGTACTGCCACTTCTAAGGTGACCATGGGAGTACTTACCCATTGGGCTGTTTATTTCCAAAAAAGGAAGCAGTAACCACATCACAACTGGCCATTGTATTTCATTAAAAAAAAACCAAACTATTTTGCTAATCAGGATACAACATACAATTTCACAGAAGAAACAAATGTTCTTGAACATAATCAACATAATTTTATCTATCATCTAGCAGTTTAGACCAATCTGATCTTTAGTCTCCTCTTGGCAGACCTAAAGAGTTCACTCTGCATTTATTTTTAGAGGACGGGCTATGCCACAAGAGAAGACCAGCAGCGAAATTGCAAACCACATAGATCTCTGTTCCCACACAAAGAGGTCTCTTCAGTAAAGTCAAAATACTGCTGATTCAGTAGTATCAGTCTTTCTGTATCTCATACCATTAGTCCTGAAGGGAGACAAGGAGTCATGCTGTTCTGCTTAGTCATGCAGAGGAAACTAAAATCTCTTTTGAAATACTAAACACAGTATGAAAGACCTAATGGCAACCTAATCACTCCACAGAACCTGATCTTAAGCTCAAAAATGCCTGTGCTACTCAGTGACAAAACCCAACGCTGATGCCAAGCGGGAACAAGAAACAGAAATGTTTTACTACACCTTGTTTTCCCTTCTGTTCCAAAGCCTTGATTCCAAAAACGGTTCATATACGCATTAGTAAAAGGTGACATGTAATAGGAATGAATTTGTAGAATGGGGCAACTCGTGTTAAGATTTTCAGGACACACCACCCCTATTTCAGGGAGCAGCACCTCAGGTAAGTCTAGTCTCATTCCGTGGATTGAATGTTCACAACTGGCTGGAACACACTAAAGGCTTTCCTGAAGCCCATCATTTTGTTTAGTTCAATCAAGAGCAGTCCAGCTTGCTCAGAGAGTGCACCATGACCCAGAGCAAGATACAGCAAAATTACCTGCACTAAAGCATGGATCTAGATTCACCAGGCACTGTTTGCAAGAACTTGCTGACAAACGAAAATGGTATGACTAGGAAGTTGACTCTCTGGAGCTTGGTCTATACTACTGAAATTAGATTGTCAAAGCTACCTGACAAGTAGGCAGCTGAAATCCAAACCCCCCCCAATTTTATAGGCAGCATTACACCATATTTCTAAACACCACCCTTTATATTGGCATCTTCTACCAGAATAAACTGCCTACAAGATTGCATTTCCACATACCATGCTAATATGGCTATTTTAGCAAGAATTTTTCATTTAGACATTTCATGAACTCTGTGCTACACCATTCTGAACCAATAAAAAAATCCAGGAAGGATTCAAGGTGCCTAAACCTTCCCCTGGTGAACCAGAACTCTTTTCATAAGCACATTTCATTCCAGCAAAACATATTTGACCTCACACACTGAACGCCTGCTCCATGCCAGTCTTATCTGCACTAATCGGATATTTGTGTGAGCTAGAATCTGCTTCATGTAATGCTTAAATAATCATGGAAAGAATGTGGCCCAACTATGAGAAACCTTTAATCCCGTCTTCCCCTTCCCCAAATGCAGGTGCACACAACATGGTGAAAAACTTTTAACATGTCTTTCTTTTGACCTTTTGTACTCTTTAGCTCTTGTTGGTCTATAACCAATTCCCTGTATCACATTATTCATGAATTACCTTCATGTTCTTCATAGAATTCAGTTATCTGAGATTTAGACAAGTCTGTTTTGATATCTGAGGTCTGGATCCAATAACAGATATGTGTACTTGAAAATAAAACTCTGCAAGGCCTCTGCCAGAACTCCTGGCTCTTGGGGTGAAACCCAGAGCTTCAAAAGGACAATTATAAGCAAACGTGATACCTTCAGCAGTAGACATCTAAATCTTGTCATTAAGAGACACTAAGTACAACGGAAGGTCTCAAACCTTCTCCCTCAGCAGAGTTTAACTGAGGCAAGACTGAAGGAATATACCTTCATACATATTTTCATATGCGTACATACATATAGACACACATGCACATATATATATGTATGCATACAGTCTGGATCCACAGCATAGTGTTCTGTTTACTAGACAGAAAGCTACAGTTGGTTTTTGCAAAGATAGAGACAGTCTCTTCTTTGCAGTAAACAGAGTTGGAAGTACCAAGGTGGCGATGCAGAAAGTAGGAAACAAAGGCCACGTCCTTCTTCAGTTGGTGTGGTCGCAAACAACACCTTCTAGTACCTTCTTCTATGTCTACAAGCAAGAAAGTTAATCTGTATGTGATCAGTGTCCATGCCTCTTCTTGATGTGGTCACACTTCATAGCATAGCTCTTTAGACTCTGGGTAAAATCAGAGAAGACGTGCATTTCAGAAAATGTGGTAGTCAAGGCACTTAACTGCAAAACAGAAGATTCAGCTCTGATATTGATATCCAGGATCCTTTCTGGAATAGCATCTGCCCTGCCCTTCAGAAAGTACCATCATTAAGGAGGAAGACTGACCCCTGTTCCTGTCCTCCTGGTTCATTAAGCTTGCATTTTTTCCCCTACAGGTCTTGGTACAACATCCTTGCCCACAACTTGCAGACCCACACTGCGCTCTGCTGAAATTAAGGTAGAGCCAAACTTGCTGAATGGGAGCACTGGTGGCCCTGGTCTCCTGAGAGTTGGCATCTGCCATCACTGTACAGAGGAGGACCTCCTCCATTAGCTGTGTTTTAAATGTTGATTGTCAAGTTTTCCAGAAGAAATAAACAGATGCTCAGCTCAGACTAAGTGGTAACATTTGGCCTTTTACTGGAGCATAACTTTAGGCACTTGAGAATATTTTGTCACTGAAACTCAGGCCTTTCAGCTGCTTCAGCAAGCTAGGCACCACGGGGAGGGAAAAAAGTACTCTCTTGTACCAAATTACGTGTAGCCTGCATCCAAAATTCTTAAATACTGTTTTGTTCCCAAAATCCTTGAAAGTGAAACTAGGCAGAGAGTAAGCATCATGAGACCATTACAAACAGCATTCAAGAACTTCTCTAACTGTGCCTTGATCTTGCTTTTCACTATGATGTCCTGTTCAAGACCCAGCCTAAATTCTGATGAGTCAAATCCCCAGCAGGAGGGCCAGGAAAAAATTGATCACAGGCTTTAATCATCAGCCATCATCTTCTGGAATATATGGATGCAGCTCACACAGGATTCTGGTGTTTCCAATGTAGTGACATATAAACATATCAGGATATGGGAACAACAGCTCTCTAGTTACTGCGTGAAATCTGACTGACTGGTTACTTGGACAGAATAAAAGTGTGATTTTGGCAATGCAATAAAACGGTTTACATCCGAGGCTGTGGGTAGCGCAATAGAGGTGATTCTTTGCTTCCTGCCCTACCTTTACCACACTTCTGTTTTCTTCAAATGGCTCTACGTTTGACACTGAGCGCAGTTCTTCTTCTGGTTGTCACTGTCACAGTTGAACTACACTCAGTAGGTCAGGCTAGACTGCCAGACTGTCTGGCAGTGATGCACCTTGTAGAGCTGAATCTGGCCTTTCCTGTGCCAGAGAGAATAGGATGCTCTTCAAAATGCTGTAGTACTGCATTTCCAGACAGGGAATCTCGGCATGGCTTATGAATAGTTACACTTAATAACACACCACACAACAACTCAATGACAAACTTAATTTCTCAGAGACCAGAAGTCCAGTGATACTGAGCACATATAAAATTTTACTTGAAATCTTGCATCTTTGTATAATGCAGATGAACACACGAACAGTTACCCAAATTTGTCACCCCACTGATCTCAGACCTATACTTGAGTCTGGCGGAGATATCATCTACAATGGCTTCACTTAGGGTTTTTTCAGTAGGCTGTGACTGGTTGACCAGTTTGGAGAACTACCATTCGTAACTGGAAGGGTCAAGGCCTGAACTGGCAGCACACACTAGACTTCATCTCCAATCACTGATTCTTACCTGTTTTATGAGAAAAAAAATACACCTTGCATTTTGTTCCAGTCCTTTTAAAACAGGATAGGAAAAAAGAAGGTACTTCAGACCACGGCACTATTCTTTTTGTTCCCTTGAAACCATGGGCAGTTTGAAGCATGGTGGGAATTACCGTTCATTCTACAGGAGCATAAGCATAATTTCTGGGCCATCAGTGATAACTGGGCAGCAGAGGCCACTTACACTAGATTGTTTCCATGGTCATCCATGGGCAAGGAACTGGACCATTACAGTTCTCTTCTGTAAAGTCCTTTACAAAAAATTGTGTGAGAGAGACAGATTAATACAAAGGTATCCTTAAAAAAACCGTCCTATATGGCCAGTGAGTCACAGCCTGATCTATGTATCTCATACAGACACATTCTTTAAAAAGGTGAGCGAAATGCATTTAAGCATGTAGATGGAGTAAACTAGTTTTAAAGTACCTGATATTGTTCATTCTACTAATTTTTTATGCAAAGTAAAATGATTTTAAATTAGTTTCTCTTGAGAGAATAAAGTTATAAATAAATCTTACAACCAAATGGTGAGTTATAACAATCTACTGAATGAAGAAATCTGTTCAGTGAAGTTCGTTAATCAAGCAGTAAAGTGGTCTTCACCAAAATATTAAAGTTCCTAAAGAAATTTGCTCCTGTAGTAAGAGAGCAAACAGACAGAAGAGGTGCAAATAAAACCTGCTTTCTCTCACCACATCTTCCCTTTTCCTGGAGAGGATAACATGTTACCCAGATTTCCCTAAATGTAACATTCGTCATTAACATGCCAAGAAACTTTTAATTTAAAATGACAGCACCTTTTTTTATATGGCTTTTCTCAGAAATACACATGCCAATCTTGGACAGAGAAAAAATTTGCATTACCGGAGGACACAAACTGGACACTGATATCCATCTCTGTCTCTGGGAAGACCAACTGATCTCTCCTAAATTCAGATATCCAAGCAACAAACACCAGTGCCTCACCTAGCTGAGAGCTCCTTTGGTAAGGAGGGAAATAGATACTTTTAGAGCATGACTTGGTAGTTACTTCAGTATGAGATGAAGAGCACCTTAGAAGGTCTTGTTTCTTTTCATTGACCACAAAGAAGCTCTAGGTGGTAAACTCAAACATACATGTCCCCACTGCAGACGTCCACAGTTAGTCACTGATGTCCATAGTAGGGGAACTGGGCCATGAATCCCTGGGGAAAGCTGAAAAACTAAATAAATTACTTTTTACACTCTTATGAGCCTAGAAATGGGTAAACAGCAGTTACTGGGCCTCTCCTTCTGCCATATCTTGCTTTGTACTTCAAGGTCCATACCTTGTGAACATAAGCATACTTTTGTGTAGTCCACTGATTGCAAAGTTAAAAGTGCATGTATACACATCTTAGCATGATTAAGTCCTACATTCAAGTTATTTCAATATTCTTATGGCAATTGAGTTACAGATAATGACCACTAAACAGAAGCCACTGCAGCTTCTGTTGAAAGGCTAAAATAAGGATTGGGAGACAAGGTACATACTGTAAAGAGCTTTTCTCTAGTCTCTGTTTATCTTTTCCCATGTAATTTCTATCATCTGTCTTAGTAAAGTTAATCTAAATAGCTGTAAAACCAGATTAAACCTCCTATATGGACACCGTTATTCAGAAAAAACAAGGCTAAATTCAATTTAAGTTACTTCTAAAGTCCAAAGGGAAACAAATTATAGTGACTGAAAGTAACTTTCATTTTGCATAATAGTTTCCACTGGCATGGGGGATTAATGTAACTTCAATAATCAATTTCAAAATCACTATATTTAATTCAGATCATTTTCCCTCAGCATCAAATCTAGACAGGCTCTAAATAGCAGTTATTTGCTATAGTGCGTAAACCTTTAGGAATAGATTAAGAATACTCTTTAAAAAATAAAAAAGAGTCAACTTCAGTTACCAGAGAACCACAAGATGAAGTATAGCAGTTCTCAATCAGCCATTAATGATGGTCAGTACCATCAGGCACCCTATGCTTTAACAGCAATCTGCTGACACAATGCACTGTCAAGCAATAACATAGTGGTGGAAAACATAATTTTTAAAGCAGCATGATCACAGTGAATTTGAATGACCTGACTTTGCAGGGCTTGAAAAGGCCAGTTTTCTGAGCTCCACTCCAAACACATCTTATCTTGTAAGTCACAGATTAGACTTTGATACCATCTTAGGTTTCAGAACAGCTTTCATGTTCTGAAACTGTTGTCACAGACATGGGACTGAACTGTTACTTTGGCAGGATATCATTCTTTTCACCAGCACTGTGACATATGGGGGTGGAGGAGGAGGAGAGATGGGAGGGAAAGGTAGTTGTTTTGCATCCCTACTCTGCGCTCTCTCACTTTTTTCACACAGTCATCCATTGCAATCCCTCATTGAATAAGCTTGGCAAGCTCAGGGGCCAGATGTCAAAACCTGGCTTTGACTGTAACTCTTCAGCACTGACGTTTGGCTGTGCCATTGCCTTATTCATGGGCAGTCTTTGCTTATAAAATAGTAAAGCTATTGAGATAGCATCATTATCTATCTGCATTCAAATCAATAATTTACAAATTCCAAGAAATGGCCAAGAATCTGTAACTCTATCTTTTATATATATATATATATATATATATATATATATATATATATATATAAAGATGGATCAAACATTATGTAGTTAATTGATTTCTTCCTTAGTAATCTAAAATCACTAATCCTGTTATTGAATCGAAATACCTCAATCTGTAAGGAAATTGGAGAGCTCAGCCTGGGCTGCTTTTGTGTTTGTAAATCTGTTGTGGATGCCTGTAAACAGTAAGGAAATGTCACAATGATTTGTGCATGAATAGGGTCAGGTTCAGAGATGGCTACATACCAAAGCTAATTATAAAACAAAACCTTGGAGGATCCGAAAGCATTTCTCTGAAGTGCTGCTCTATTTGACAGCTGCAGACATGCACCATCAATTGCCACCTTCTGTGGCGAGTCTCAGTTTTCTTATATAAATGCTTCAGCATGAAGAGGGGTAGCTAAGCTGGGCCCATAATAAAAGCATTTGAAGTTGGATTCCCTTTGTGGAAAGAGCAATCTATGCATTTGAGATGTGTCTATGGAGCTATATTGTTGCCCAGTGATGGGGGAGGGATGTGTGAGATGTGTCATCATTTCAGCTCTTATGAAAGAAAAATGAAAGGTATTAGTTGGAGGAAAAAATGCCATTATTGTCAAGAAGGATGAAGATTACAAGGGAAAAAAAAAGGCAACTGAAAGAAAATTCATTACAGTATTGTTTTTAAATATTCATTTCTATGAACTAAAGCTACTGTTCTTTTTTATTGACTAAGGTGCTTCACATTAATATTGGAAACCTCTATATGGAATTTCCTACATTTTAATTATTTCTTGCTCTGCCTGGGATATTAATGTTGTGGTTATCTTTGAAAGAGTATTACCATTGCTGATTTATGCAAAATTCAACCAGTTCTATGACTCTATCAGTTTGAATTAAAACAAGCAACAAAGGAAGTATACTGCTATCATGATGCTGTAGATCATCATAATTTTCAGTAGTTGGTGTGATTAGTGTACTTGAAGCATTACCTTCGGTCAATGTTCTGGAACTCTTCCTTTCCTCCAGCAGCAAATCACTGAGGGAGAAATTCTTGGAGATTTGGTTCCATGGACTTAGATTTAGGACTATAATAATCCCATAAAGTACTGTGTTTCATCTGCCACATTTTGTTTAGATTCAGCATTCAGGCCAATGCATTTATAGTTTGTTAATAGCTGAGCTGGCCAGAGAGTGTGTTTAATAGATACAATTTTCTGATTGTGTTAAGCTCTGTATGATTCATCTCCTGGTACTCTGTTCTACTGGATTTAATCATAAAGTATTTGTACCCACTGAAACTGCATGTATTGGGTTTGCATGGCAAAGTTTTTCTTCAGGAGTGGCTTCTGTGAGTATATGTCAGAAGCTTCCCCCTTGTCCGACAGAGCAAATGCCAGTTGGCTGCAAGACTGACCCACCACTGACCAAGGCCAAGCCCATCACTGATAGCAGTAGCATATCTGGGGTAACAGATTTTCGAAGGGGGAAAAAACACCTGCACAACATCAGCTGCAGCTGGAGAGAGAAGTGAGAGTATGTAAGAGGAACAGACCTGCAGACAGCAAGGTCAGTGAAGAAGGAGGAGGAGGAGGTGCTCCAGGCTCCAGAGCAGAGATTCCCCTGCAGCCCATGTGTTAGGAGCAGGTTCTTTAAATTACTAGAGAGATGCCTCTGCCCTAATTAGGGTGCAAATGAGACCCTATGCTGAAATCATTAGGACAGATTTTTATTTAACAATAAATGTGAGGTAGAGAAAGATGGAAAGAAATAGGAAAAAGAGAGGGGGGAGAGAAAGAGAGTGACAGAGAGGTAGAGCAAACAGAAAAAATATCACCATTCCTTGGATTCTGATGGTGTCCTGTTGATTTTCTTTTTGTCATTTTCTCGGTGGTGAGAGTCCCTTCACACTTGAGGATTCATTCTTCTCCTGAAACAACTGGACAATAGTACCACCTTATCTCAGGTTCCTATCACAGTCCAAATTAGCAGGCATATTCAGGGAGGGATGGGCTTTGGTGAGCAGTTGCTTCTTTTCAGTTTTTTACAGTGGAGAAAAGTCCTTCAATGATTTTTACGATGTTTAAGCATAAACCATTTCAATGTCTCACATCATGGTGCAGATCAGATGAAGCAGTCCGCCCCTCTGCAGCCCATAGAGGCCACGGTGGAGCAGATATCCACCTACAGACCCTGGAGGACCCTACCCCAGAGCAGGTGGCCTGAAGGAGACTGTGAAGGCCCAAGGGAAGCTGGAGCAAGCTCCTGGCAGGACCTGTGGCCTTGCAGAGAGAGGAGCCCATGCTGGAGCAGGTTAGCTGGTAGGACTTGTGACCCCATGGGGACCTATGATGGAGCAATCTGTTCCTAAAGGACTGCACCCTGTGGAAGGGACCCACTCTGAAGCACTTTGTGAAGTACTACACCCTGTGGGAAGGACTCATGTTGTAGATATTCATGGAGGACTCCTGTGGGAGAGATCCCACAATGAATCAGGGAAAGAGTATGAGGAGTCCTGCCCCTGAGGAGGAAGGAGCAGCAGAGACACTGGGCGCAGACCCCCTTCCCAGTCCCCCTGTGTTGCTGAGGGAGGAGAAGGTAGAGAATTCAGGAGTGAAGTTAAGCCCAGGAAGAAGGGAAGGGTTGGGGTAAAATGCTTTTTAAGATTTTTTTTATTTCTCATTATCCTACTCTGCATTGATTGGTAATGAGTAATTTCCCCAAGTTGTACCTGTTTTGCCCATGACAGTAATTGGTAAGTGATCTCTCCCTGCCCTTGTCTTGACCCACGAGCTTTTTGTTTTATTTTTCTCTCCCCTGCCCAGCTAAGATGGGAGTGACAGAGTGACTTTGGTGGGCACCTGACATCCAGCCAGGATCAACCCACCACACCAAGTTACTGCAGCTGTTTAATAGACTGGTTTCTCTCGATGATTTAAGACATCTTGGGGTCAGAGGGTCTCACAGTGAATCCCAAAGATCTTATTTCTCTAATTTGGCTACGGTTCTTTCAAATCTCCTCTAGAGCTGGTAGCTCTTTCCTAAACCTATTTCAGAACCAATCAGATCTTGCCTTCCTGGTCAACAAGGGGTTCTGCTTTCCAAGACAAGAGCACAGACCATGATACCTGATCATACTGGCAGCTTTGCTTTAGTCTACCCAAAATATCAGCTACTTCACTGTATTAAGCTGGAATCATGGAATATTTGCTCTGATCTAACTTGTCAGGGAGCCTATGGCTACCACGCAATATTTGCCATTTGGTGCCCAGAACTGGAACATTTTTGGGAGGGAGACAGAGGCTGCAGAGGCAGCAGCTGGGGGAAAAACTAAAAAAAACAAACCTGTTGACAACATTCAGCAGATGCTTTTCATTTGTAAAAAAACCATTTCTCTCTTCTCTTCCTTGCTGTAGTCAGTACCAGTGGAAGCCACATGAAAGCTGTAGAATAAAGACGACATCAGAGCCATGATGCCAAGGGACAAAGTGAGGAAATTTGTTTTATTTTTTTTTTCTTACTGTCCCAGTGTGAATAAATGAGAGACATACTGAAATACTCTACAGCAAATCTCATTCTAGGTTTCCCCCACAGGAAATGTATATCCTTTTCTTAGAAAAGGATAATGAGACTGTATTTGCCATCAGTGATGACCCACCCCATGGGAAATATGCCTTCTCCTCAGTCCTGTTTTTGCTCCACACTACAGCTACTGATGTACCCAGCTGTGAAAATGTTGATTACAAGCATGAGTTAAAAATCCAGGTTTCTGTACAGTATCTAGGAAATCTAAGCAGCTTAAAAAAGGAGTCACAGAAGTCAGCACACTGTGTGAAGTACATCCAGTTCAGCTAGAAGAAAATAAAGAAACAGTGCCTAAAATCTTGTCCTCTTGTCTTAGAGGTATGAACTTGAATTTTTAACTTACTCAGTTGAGAATTGTTTTTACAGTCTAAAATCATAATGAAAACCATTAAAATATGATTACTGAGTCATATAAGACATATAACTGTTTTGACATATAAGACAAAGCAGCACTGTTCACTTTTTGTACAGAATTGAATGAAATACAGACTCTGCTTAGCAAGAGAATGGCCTAGGTCCTCTACATCCTGGGAATGTTCAAACTCATCATTCCAGGAAAGAATCCAATTCCTGGGATAGCACTACTTTCTACATCGAGTTCTGAAACCAGGGAAATAACAAGGAGAAACAAGAAATTTGTTCATCCAGGCTTCTGCAGCCTCAGGCAGCCTGAAGACTCTCTGGTATCAGAGGGGATATAACAGAGTTCCCTCAAGGCAAAAAATAGCTTGGGCCCAGGTCTCTGGCTCCATGGGTGGATATCAGAATCTAAACTGTTGCATAAAAGGAATTCTGTTATCCACTGGAGCTTTTGTTATCCACTTGAATGAGTTTTGGTTCTTCAGAATACTTACAGTATCATATGTTCAGGAATATGTTTTGAAGCCAGAGAGAATAAAGGTGTTTCCCTGCAGCATTAGCTTTAGTTGCCATCTGAAGATAGAAAAGTGTTTTGACTATGGCCTTCTTAGTGTTTCTAGCTCTAAACACTGCCTTGCTCAGTGTGAGGTTTTTGAGTCCCCAGACACCATCGGGCGTATGCACAGAATATGTTACTAGGCCTTTCAACTTCCATTCTAGGACAAAAACATTGTGCCTCTTCTCTCCTACACCTTCTCTTCTCACTAGAGGATAAGTCAAATGATAACATACTGCTCTGGAATTATGGACAGAGAGTGGCTGTTTCCACATTTCTCCCTTGGGCAGCTGCAACTAAGGCTCTGGGCACTTTGAACAAGATGGCTTGCTGGGTAGCGAAGCAAGTCAACAGAACTTCACAGATATTGTACCATCTTGCCACTGACATGGATTCTGCCTGACATGCGACTTTACAAAATAGAGCAGCTGTGGACTTTTTACTTCTAGTCCACAGATACAGGTGTCAAGACTTTGAAGGGATGTACTGTATGAATCTGTCAGACCACTCTAAGTCCATTTATAGAAGCATTGCGGAGTTGCAGGCAGCAACTCAGAAGATCAAAGAAAGCACTGGGTTTTTCGGCTTAGAGGACTGGTTTGGCAGATGGGGAATACCTAGTTGGTTAACCTCACTTTTCAAAACGGGATACTTAGTAGTGTTGATGGTTGTAGTTGTGTTACTAATGCTGCCGTGTCTGGTATCGTTCCTGCAAAGGGCCCTGCAGGATACGATACTGGCAGTCTTTGTTGCACAACTACAGACAGAGAGAACTGTGGGGGGAAATGGCAGGTCCATAGAACCCCCGGGATCCCTAGAACTTGAAGAGTTTGAAGTGTTACAGGGTGTGAGGCCTTTCCCATGAGAAAAGTGAGGCTAATTGGATGTTCCCATGGACACAGCCTTGAGTCTTAAGGAGTGCAAGGACAAAACTGTTGACTATGTGCAGGTGTTACATTCCTAAATGTTTTTGCAAGAATATGTTTATATTATGTGTGTGAGAAAGTAGAAGTGAGCGAACTCAATATAGCCTGCCTGCTATGCTCAGCAGGCAGACACCCCTTGTCTCATCACTCCGTGTGTGTGTGTGTGTGTCTTCTTTTCTTCACAGACCAAGACCTACCGACAGATACCCGATGACAGTCAAATGCTTTCTTATATCACAGATTGTTTACAAAAGCACTTTCGCATTTTCTGTACTGACAGGGAAATTTGTTGAGGTAACCTAGAAAAAAAACTATCTGAAGACATGGAACAAAAAAGGTAGGACATGATGAAAACATGTAAAGAGACCACAAAAAACTACTAGTTCAACAACTATTATCATTAATGAAGTGTGGTGTTGGTGAATCACTGAAGAAGCCACCACAGCTATCTGGAGTTAAAATTACTGTCTTTCATGAAACCCCCCACATGTATGTACACCAGGAACATATTTGCTGATAGCTACTGAAAAGTTTTAGCTGTCTGAAATCTTCTGGATGCGCTCCATTCAAACAAGTATCTGAAGTAATCTAAAACATTTTACTCTTCTGCTTGATCATCATTACAGAGTTTTATGGTACAATTTCCTTGACAGAACTGCGAGTTACCTTCCTCTGTGTACAGCACTTACAAGGAACAATTTACCACCTTGTCATTAGGCAGATTATTGTTATTCCTATACCACCCCATAGCACTGTGACCAATCCTAGAGAGTGTGCTTATACCACCTGGGAGTATGTAGGTTGGCATTCTCTCCTTATCAGTGTTAAGAAACACCAAGCATTTTTTCCAATTACACTGTGGGTGATAGTATCTACCTTCTGCTGGCTGAGATCACACGATATTGACCCTGAAAAGTTGAATAATGGCTTCAGCACTAATTATTTAATGAAGGAACATACGTACTTTTGTCATCAAGACGGGTATCCTCAGTGCTGATGCTGAGGGCATCCCAAGTACTGTCAGAATATCTGTACTATTTGCAGGTTCTAGACACTTTTCTTGGCACAGCAAGAGAGGAGCCTCTGGATCATTCTCCTCCAGTCTGATACCACTGTGGACAGTAAGGCACACTGACAGTGGGGAAATGTTTTCAGTGCAGCACAAGGTATACCATATAAAGGCAAGATTCAATACACTCTGTAAGGCAAGTGATCAGTCCTTTAATCCTTGCCCACGGTATTGGCTCTGTCTTAGTCCCATACAGCTCATGGCTGGACACCTCTGCCAACCTGGCCTATTAGGGTGACCATGCCAGGCTACTGCTTTGGACCATAAGTACAGTTGACCTGTTCTGGTCCCCATGAAAAAGGGGCAAAGAATGAGTGAGAGCATGTAGGAAGTTGAAAAGCTTCTACAGTTTTGCATTTGATTTCTGTGAAGCTTTTTGTTTATAATGAAACAGGCCTTAAAAAAAGAGAATGCAATAAACAGCAAAATGTTATGCTTGAGGTTTCAATCAAATCCCTTCCAAAGCAACCACCCAGAGAACCTACTGATTCCTCTCCTTGCATAGCTCCTACCATGGGTTTTGTGCTAGATATGAACCAGTAGCAAAGAGTGTCCTCCTGGACCTGGGCAAGAAGTTGAGGTTAGGGCTGCTGGAGCCACTATGTACACATTACATGTCTTCTAGTGCTCTCTGGACTTTAGCCTCGTCATTTACTGCTTTAAGATCAAGGACTAGGGGAAGTCTGAAAGCAGAAGCTACTGATGGTTTTTCCAAGAGAAACAGCCTTTAATTATAAAGGTTACAATGTGTCTATGAAGGCAGAAGAGGATGAGTATGTAAGGGATGGAGAGATCACATGGAGACCTCTGTGTGGCCAGGGAGTACTGGGTTGAAACCATGTACATACTTCAGATCATCTCATACTACTGAGCAGCGAGTGTGTTTCAGATGACAACTTCCAAACATGCAACATCTTGCAAGCAGATGAGAATTGGGTATGAAGTCCAGCTGTGCTCCAATGGGACAACATATACACACCTTCAGAGACTTGTGCTTTAAATTTGAAGTTTTAAAAAGAAGAAGTAACTTTAAGTAGTTTCCTATTCAAAAGCTAGATGGGTAGAATTCCTGCCCAAGGAAGAGGAGTGAGAAAAGTCTTCTTGGGCATATGAACTTAAAAACTCATCAAAGAAGGTTACATATGAATGACTGCTCAGCAATATGCAAACTATTATTTACTCAGTTGTCAAACTGATTCATTAAATATGTTTTGAAGTCTAATCATGTATAAAGCATATTGTGCATTTGTGTATATGTATGTATACATATAGATGTACAAAAAATATTTATGAATATTACATATGTTCACATATGGTATATGAATGAAAAATTATTTATCTTTCAGTTCAATTTTACATGATTTTAAATTCCAGGTTATCATATTATTGCTTGAAAATACATAAGACCACCTTTTAAATACATAACAACACTTTTGTTTCTTCATTTGAATGATGTGCCATTTGTAAACTCCAAATCAAATTTTAATTTAATCTACTCCAATATCTGGGGTAAAAACCACAACCTTAGAGACAAAACACATCTTCTGAGTTCCAATATTTTGTGTTACAGATGTGTCGTGGGCAATACGGTTCCTCTGCAACATGAACCCTAAAAAGGTGAATTGAGATATCAGTTAAAATACAGTAGTTCCTTTGTACACAGTGAAGGAAAATTCAGTTTATTCTAACATGACTTCAGAATAAGAAACTGAAATTTCATTTCAAACTACATTTTCTCTTTTAAACTTGCATGGTACAGAGAAGAATACTGATCTTATTTTAAGGCTCTACTTTCAGCACTTTACAATAAACATTTTAAAAGATGTTGCACTTTATCTTTTTCTTAAAAAAAAAAAAATCCCAAAAGGCTGTTGATGGATTGAGTAACAATAGGATTCATTAACATTCCTAAGAGATTCTTGAAGAATCACAAGACATCCAATGCTTTCAATCTGTGCACAGTACCTCTTAAGATGATAGCTTACTACATTATGTCAACATGTCAATGAGAAATATGAGGCTATTGCAGAAAGTGTGATTGAAGAATAATCCAAGAAGATGGAAATTATTCTAGGAAGAAAAGACTCCCTGAGGAGCTAGTTAAAACCCTGAATGAGAATGCTCTTCACTGAGGGTATATTTTCCAAATGCAGTGCAGGAGGAAGCATTTAGGTCCAATCAGCTTCATGAGACACAGATTTGAGCAGTACCAGAGCCTGTTTTTACAGCCTGTCAGCAGACGGACAGCACCCATCCCTAAGGAAGGCAGTGCATTTACACATCACCTCAAGATTACAGTCATACAGATACTGCTGTCTGTTTACTTGGGCCTCTGAGTTTGTCAGAAACATTTGTGCTCCCAATAGGCTTCTGAGGCAACAGTGCCTTACTGTACCACACTGCTCCCTTCAGTCATGTCTGATCTCAGTGCAGAACAGCCTGGGAATCAGAAAGAGTATTTACCAAAAAATGGTGTCCCAGGAACCACCTAAGAAAACATGCAAATATGAAATAACCAGTAAGGAAGCAGGGTTATTATAGCAGTCCATAGCTATTTAAAAGTCAGAGTGAACAAAGCTAATGCTGAAGGAGACTAATTATGTTTATCTATGGACCTTGATGACTAAGAACTAAACAGACCGAATAAAGTAAATGGAACCTCTCTACTGGCTCAACAGTCTTCTTTCCTATCGTTCTAGGTTTCCCACTTGTATCTTCCCCAGTCAGAAATCCCTTTTTTTGGAATGTACATATCTTAGTGTTCCTATTCACATCTCCCAAGGACCCTTCACATTTCACAAAGACTTAGCACTCCAGTCAAATTGCTGAGATAAATCTTTGCTGTAGGCGCTTGCATAAGCAAGAAGTCAAACAAAATACATTTTGATCCATCATTGATCAGAGAATGTTTTTCAAGGGTCAGCTCATGTTAGAATCCTTGTTCGACTGCAATCTTCAAAAAACTAAGTGGTCTACTTGGCTAATTTGACTTCCTTGGCTAGATCCTTTGAGAAGAGGTACAGTCACCTTCCACACATAGAATTTTCTAAAACTACAAAAAAATTTAGGAGTACATTCCTAGTTCTTCAATTTTATGTGAGGATTGAATCTCAGCCATTTCCCATTCACAGTTATTTCCCCACTTCCCCAACATTTTTGCTAGCTCAGTATTTTCTGGTAGAGACCCCTTCCCTAGGCTCGGTCTTCCAGAAACTTACTCCCTCCAGCAATGACCACCAGGTCACCTAAACCAAATGGAAACCTGAAACCATTTACCAGCCTGGATACGAATAACCAAAAATATCATGGGGATAACACCTAAAGGGCAAATACACTCCTTGAAAAAGCAAGTTAGATCTTGGAGCAATTCTAGGAATATCTGTCCAACACTTGAAATATAAAATGCCCCAAAATCCTCTTGCCAGGGCACTTCTTCATTTTTCAAAATTAGCTGCACTTTGACAACTTGAACCTGTAACTCAAAGATCATTAACCTACTTCCTCCACATTTCTGCTGGAAATTAATAGAAAGATGTCTTCCAGTATCTTACATATGTATGACTACTAAAATAAGGTTTCACTCCTCAGCTGAGACTCTTCTTGCCAGATTATAGCTCAGACATATTTTTTTACAGTTCAAGATGTAAGCATATCTGAAAACTATGGGTTTAGTGCCAACAATAGATTGACTTTTAATGAGAATAGCATTTACCAACATCCCAGTAACTCACTTATCACATACTGTCATTAATGTACCAATAATTGTAAATTACTTCTGCCTACAGAAGCTCTTCTCACAGGGTCCTGTGAAGTCAGCATCTTTGCCTTTATGTAGACTGTAGCATCTTGCTTGGCTAGTGAATGTAATGTGTCATTTATTTTTACTGCCTCATTTGTACATTGTTCCCATTTCTTTCAGAAGCTATATTCTGCTTTCCATGACCAAGCTATCCATCTTTATAAAGGGATGAAAATCATTTTAAAGGATGAGTGCTAAATTCTGTACTTTATTGAGGCAGAAATGCAGGCTGCACATTGTATTCTAAAAAGCAAACAAAAGAACAAATTGAAGAACGAAAAGATTTTAAAAGAGCTGTTCAACAGATAAGACAACTCACTATATCAAAACCACTGGGATTATTAAAGGTACATATAGCTTCACTCTCTCATCCACAGCTAGAAACTCCTTTTCTCAACTGTTTAGAGAGTGCAACACTCAGGAGCTCCCCAACTTCTCATGGAAGTGCTTAGGTGTGACAATAATCAAATAAAAATGGAAAGAGAAAAATTATCAGTACAGAGTTCATGAGAAAGACTGTGCAAACAACAATTTCATTTTTTAAAGTATGTCAGGAAAAAGAAGAATGCAAAGTCTTCTGAACAGCCACAGGTAAATGTGCTTGCCATCTTTGTATTGCATCAATCAGGAACGAAGTCAGATTTTTTTTAGAACTGAGGCTCAAAGACAAAGCCTTGGGAAGAGGAGGAAAATATATTATTCTACACTTTCCTCTGAACTTTCTATGCCTGTTAGATTTTTTTTAGAGTTTCTTTGTAAAATTAATTTCATTAAATAAATAGCAACAATAGTAATGCAGAGATGACCAATCACGAGACAAAAACTCTATAAATATGCCAGTGATAATTGCATAAAACTCTCAGCAAGCAACCAATCACCTCTATGATTTTCCTCAAAAAGGAATAATAAAAAATTTAAATAATCAAAGTGTGTTTTCCATATCACATCTTCTCATAGAAGCATTGCATCCACAGCAAGCATTGCATCCACAGCCTGGAAGCAAACAGTAGATAGAGTTAAATTACCATTTATTTTAGATAGCTTTACTTGGCCTCAATCTAGGTTTTTAGGGAAAAACTGGAGGGGAAAACACAACCATTACAGAGGAATTATAGTAATTTGCAAACAGAAAATTGGGTCAAATCAGCTGATAAATTATTCATAATGAATTGTGCTTTAAGATTGTATTGGATAGATTTGAAAACACTGAAATTGAGATCAGAATTGCTGTTAAGGTAAAATTACTTCAGTGTGTTACTGAGAGCAGTTATAGTGTTTTACTTTACGAAATATCACACTGACATTTATTTATTCATTAGGGTTACCTGCATTACACAATGATCCATCCATCGAGAAAACTCTAAGCATAAAATGACATAAAGAGAATGTGCATTGCATTAATAGCTAGCATTTAAGAAGAGCTAACATCAGAGAAATCCTGACTAAAAATATCCACTAGTACTAGAAAATTACACTACAGGTTTGAGTTTCCCCAGTGATAGGAAGGGTGCAGGGCAGTTTGGCAGGCACAGAAGCTGAATGCAAGATGCATCTGTCTTTAGAGCTGATTCATCCTTTCTGCTGGCACAATCTGTTTTCCTCAGCACGCAAACATTTAATCCAGCCCCCTGGGGATGTTTATGCTGATAAATAAAATGGGCTCTATTTTGACCTCACTAACTAACTGTCTCTCATTCTCATCCACTCTCAGTTGTACTCTAGGCCTAGGCATGGTAGGCACAAGTCTGTTAGGTCTCCTGCTTTATTTAGAGGTATAGCTGTGGAAGAGGTCTCCATTGGTTTCCCCTTTGCACCTGCCTTTCCCCATCCTACAGTGGAGACCTGTAAGGGAGGAAACCTAGGCCAAACATTTTGGGTACCTGATCACAGTAGTGTCTATAGAACAAGAACTTAGGCAAGGACTGGGTACTAGAGCCCTGCAGTAGCACCCTGCCATAGGAACTCATCCTACCATAGGAACTCATCCTCCAACAGCATCTTTCTGGATCCCAGCAGGGAAGTATGAATTTGGATAAGATGTGCTTTTTATTGGAGAGCTGCTTTATTTTTTTCTAATTTATTTTTGGCTACTGCTTTGGTTTGACAAGTATGTTGTGGGGAATTCTCCTTCTTTCGAGACAAAATTGTCCTTGACAGAACTTCACTGATTGGAGCAGTTACCTCAGGGATGAATCTGGCCAATTATCTTTCAATTTGAATAAACATCACTTAGTTGCTTTAGCATCATCTGCTCAGATAATCAATACACATAGTAGACATACAGAAATGAAGGCAAATCCATTGCATAGCTCCACTGAACACAACTGAGGGGATATGCTATAACATAGGCAAGACTACAGAAGTCCTACAGCTTGAAAATGTATAGTATGCCTGTCTCAGCAAAGGACTGTTCCTGGCTTTGATCATGCATATGCCCCTCAGAACCCTTTCTAAATGATCACAGCTCCCACTCTTGTTTTTTTCAGTACTATTGGTTCAAAAGATAAGTACCTTTAGTACTTAATAGTGTGCAGGATAACACAGCATTAGAAAGATGACCTTTTTATTCTTCTCCACAAGTTACATGAAGTGCTTGTAAAACATGCTGAGCATTGCTCTCTGGGCTACTGAGTGGCAGAGAAATTATAGCAGCTGAAAGAAAAAGGTGCAGGTTAGGTAACTATTTTAAGAGAACTTTTTTCAGGTTTTTCTAGAAGAAGCTGACATTTTATTTATTGTACATTTGGAAAAAGTGGTACATTGAATCTTCCTCACTTCATGCATCAGTTGAGGGGAGGGAGAGATTCTGCTTCAGAAACATGCTTTGTTTTGTAAATATTAAAAATTTGCATAACATTTTTGCATACCTTCATTACATACCACAGGCTGAACTCTACTCTAGAAATATTACCTGCTCTTATATCCCCTGGCCACACATGGTTTGGGTCAGAGTGATTGCCTTTCATGGCCTTGGATGATATCTGTGACTGTCCAAAAGGATAGCACTCCAATACCTGGCTGCCCAGGGATCAGTGCTGAATACCTTTATCTCTCTCTTGCTGCAGTAACCACGGTCTTTTTTTTTTTTTTTTAATAAATAAAAAATAACCCGCTCTGTTAGAGCTGATACCTGCAGACACACATGAGGGTAGATGCAAATTATCCACTGATGTGTCTGGAAGGTCCAAACCCATGTAATTCGTAGCTAGATCACAAAAGACAGACAAACCTGTGGCTAAAAGAATCGAAATGAATACAGAGAAGTCTTACCTATCTTGCCCTCTAACATCTTCCAGAACTTCTTCATGAGGACCCAGGACATACTAGTTCTCCAAAACTCCATCTTTGCCTATCTTTGAAGCTTTGGTCCAGGATAGAGGTTAAAAAAAAACAAAAACAGAGATGTCACAGGTAGACTTACAAACAGCTAAATGTTCTTTTACTCATGGGAACAGTCCGGGAATAGCTGTTTGATGTGGATGTAGGCAGACATGCACTGAATAGTCACAACTATGTTACCCTCTCAGCAGAAATAGCTATAGTTCTCAGTCAGTAGTTCAGACTATCACTTCTGCCTGCTAAAGCTGCTATGGTCATGTGAGACTCCCAAGCATTTTAAGTGAAGTTCAGCATTAGGTCATCAAAGTGGATCCAAGTGTTGCATTGAACCTGTTCTTTTCTCCCCTCACAGGCTGTCCTGTTCCTTGTGGATAAAGAATAGGGAAGATGGAAAGTAGCAGTACATCCTCCTGGGAATTTTGCCTCCCTACCACCTCCCTTCAAGCTTAAAATCTCACACAAATGGTCCCAAAATAACTGTATTTCTCAAGGGATATAGTCCTTGAAAAAAGAATCAATTACCCTTGTTAGAGTCAATGTGGACTGAAATAACCGTCTAACTTCTTGTCAGATGTTGTGGGTGTATGTGGTTTTTCCCCCCTTGGAGCCTATGATGGATGGCTCCAGGGCAGGCTTCCTGGTGTGGACCAAGGAGGAGAGCCAATTAGAAGTTTTAGTAACTCCTCTCTGCCAACATATTTAAGAAAAAATTTGTTGCACAGAAGAAATTCCAGCCAGGGAAGAGCTGACCGAAGCTCCCAGGTGGCCCCACCTCCTCTCCTGCCACAGTGGGGGTGCGGCAGCAGGCCAGCCCAGGCTTCTCAGCACGCAGTGGCCCGGAGCAGGCAGCAGCAGCCCCTGTGAAGGGGTGGCCAGGGCTGGGACCAGGGCTCTGGCCGGGGGGTGCGACTCGGTGGGGGAGCGGCCCCGCAGCCCCCGGTGGGCCCACCCTGCAAGCAGCCCAGGAGAAACGTGGCTGCGGCGGCCAGGGCTGGGACCAGGGCCGGCCGGGACTGGGGCTATGGCCCTGTGGAGAGCAGACCTGCAGCCCCCAGGCCCGCCCTGCAAGCAGCCCATGCTGAAGCCCATCCTGCTCGAGGAGCCAAGCTGGACTGGGCTGAGGGGAGCGAGGGTGCCCTGTGAGCTGGGCCAGAGGGTGGCCAGACAAAGGATGCTGGAGCAGGTGGATGCATGAAAGAGACAGTCACCTGTGGGAGGCCCAGTATGGAGCAGGGTCCTGCAGAGATTTACGGTCCATGGAGAGAGAAGCCCAAGCCGGAGCAGGTTATTCCCAGGTAGGACTCAACTCATGGCCCTGTGGGGGACCCACATCAGTGCTACTCACCTGTCAAGGGCTGCATCCTATGAAAAACCAATAGGGTATAGAGACCCCCTGCACTCCATGGAGGAATGACCTCCGAGACAGCAGATATGGAAGACCTGTGGCCAGGGATGGGGGGCTGGACCCACACTGGAGAGGTCCATCAAGGACTGTTTCCCATGGGAGGGACCCCACGGAACAGGGGAAGGACTCAGAGCTTTGCCCCCCCCCCTCCCCCGTAGCCCATGGTGAAGACCATGGTGGAGCAGGCTCTCCCTCTGCAGCCCATGGAAGAGTGACCCACAGGACAGCAGACTTGGAAGACCTGTTGCCCTATGTCTCCCTGCACTGATGCAGGGGGAGGAGGGAGAACATGGAAGGAAGGAAAGGTGGTTGGACAGTGTGTTTAAGACTCTTTTATTTCTCACTCTCTGGCTTTTATCCTGTTAGTAATAAATTTTAGTATCATCCGCAGGTTGAGTCTGTCTTGCTTGTGTGACCTCTCCCAGCTCTTAGGGATTTTAGTGGGTGCATAGAATAGGGCCAGGGTCAACCCATGACATCAGAAAATGAAGATCCTCACACTCTGACCCTCTAGCAACCTTCAGGAATTCTCTCTTCTCCCTGTCTCATCAATGCCTTTTCATTATTTGTTCTCCTTTATGAATATCTCTTTGTAGAGAGCTGCTTGTTCAGGACGCCAGAAAAGACACTGTATCAACAATTTTGACAGAAAGGTGAAAGGGAAAGGGGGTCAATGACAGCTCTTTATAGAGAGTCAGGGTTGACAGATTGCTGTAGCAAGGTGGTCCACACTGTTATCTGAGTACTGTATCCTCTTGTGCAGCGTATCCTTTGGGCACAAGCAAGTGGGGTACTAGGTCATGGGACGAGTGCAGGATACAGCTTTCCACAATCCTTCTTACTCTGGTACTAGCACTATAATCACACTATGTGTCCTATTCTTACTTACATTTGGAAAGTTTGTTCCAACTGTCAGCACTGTCATGACCCAGTGTTCCAATTGCCATGGCTTTCAGAGAGTGTACTTCAAGGACCAACAGTCTCAATTTAGTGCATAGTTCACATCCTCTCCTTCACTACAAAAAAATGTCAGAAACCACAAACAGAACACACAGTCTTTGTTCAGCTGATGCAAGTTTGCTGCTGTACCCCTGCAGTAGCACAAAACAGAAGTAGCAGCCAGAGGAGCAGAGCAGGAGACTGTTGTCTGTATCAACCCTATCCATTCCAGGACCTTGTGAGGGAATGGCTTTTTATTCCATCACTCAATAGGATGAGTAAAATGGGGGGAAAAAATAATCCCTGTTGACCTTTCAGACACATCACAAAATTGACTAAGGATGCTATTTTATTCTTGTCAAATTTAGTTGCCACCATAATTCTATTTGCATTTGATTCACAGGCACAATAAAGGGGAAGATATGGCAGTAGACAGAGTCAAGTGTTATGTAACAAGAGTATTAATCTCACAAAACAATCACCTGTATCAAGTGACCGAGGCAAGAAATAACAGCCTCTTAGTAGCACTTTGGTGTCACACACCTGTTACAAACTACATCACATCATTCCATAAAGAGCTGTTAAAATACTCATTTGAACTATAAAATTATTTCATATTCTCAAGAGAAATACTTTGTAAGTTGATGTCAAAGGTTTCTTTCTAATATTTTTCTTCCTGTATTGGATCCATATTCCTAACATAACAAATCTCTCTCGTCAGATACAGTATCTAATGTCTTAATAAATTTAATTATTACCACTGAATGTGCATTTATTATCTATGAGCTGTATTTGAAACTCAGATGTTGTTCTTATCCCAGTTGCAATCTGTTGGTCACACAAATGTGTGCAAATGTGGTCTGATTTGATTTTCTAACTGATGAAGAACCCACAATTTCATTAAGAAACAGCTGAGGAAGGGAAGCTTTCTTTATTAATAAAAACAATTAGTGAGTTACCCAGCTGTGTTACAAAGCAGTCAACTACTTTAGGCTGGCACCCTGGCAGACTAATAATCCAGTGATAATTGGGATACACTAGGCAGGATGTTCAGCTTTGGTTCTTATTTATACTAGTCTCCATTCACAAGGAGATTTATTTCAAACTTTTACTTAAAAATAAAATAAAAACTTTATGTAATCTGAAACAACAACCAGTCAAACCCTTGTTATGGGAATGTTTCTGAGGACTCTGAGGAAGGTTTGCCGAAGAAGAGTGCAGGCCCTTGCTGTCAGTGGGTTTGTCACAAAAAACACCACAGGGGAAGGGGACTGTAATTCCTGCTCCTGAATCCTGACTCTCAGAATAAATTTGTGATAAAATAAAAGCATTTCTTAAGGCAAGGAACAGTAAGTCCAGCTCAGCAATCTGACCCTGCAGTAGCTGTGAAGTGACTGCTCTCAGGATCTTCAGTGAATCATTAGGGCTTGCTAAGGACCTCTACCTCTTTTCTCCCACCTTGGAGATGGATGAAAGTATGAAGATTTAGATTACAGGAAGTTCTTAGGTGATTGATGGAACAGACGATTTCTAGTGGGGTGTTCAGAAATGCATCCATTCCTGACTTAATTCCTGCCCATAAAGGCATCTGTATTGTTCTGTGGTGCTCCACTCCAACAAACAAGATCACACAGCATGTCAGGAAAAGAGGTGCTTGCAGGTCAAGGTCTTTCCTGGCAGCAGTGCAGACATAATGCAACTTACACTAAGTCACTTAACTCAAACTGACTGTAAAAGAGTAAAAAGAAGCCTTTAAGTTAACTCTGGTGTAATTTTGCACCTCCAACTGGTAAATTACTGGGCATACTCCATGAACATCATCCATCCTTTCATGTGAGGAAAGGCATTCTTTCGATTGGTAAATGAACCAACCTGCAGCAAAAGACCAAAATTATTCCTTGTTTAAGGAAATCATGTTTGCCAAGTCACACGAGTAAACATCCTGAAGGAAAACAATTTGTCATAACCAAATGTATCAGAATGTAAATATTATATAAAGAATGTAAATATCCCTTGAAGGTGTCACCTAAATAAAATGGTAGCAAAATTAGTTTATTTGCTCAGGTACTACATGTATAGTATGGTGTCATCAGTCTGTACAGAAGAAATACAAGCAAAAAGTAATGTAGTCAATCATATTTGAAGCTTTCCTGCAAATGGAAGGAAAATTCCCTTTTAGATGATATACAGTACAGCACAACTGCATGACCATTGATTTTTTATCAGCTTGGACATAGGCAAAACCCACCAATCATGAAGAATTTTCCTGTTACTGGTGGGAATTTTTTTAAGATTTGTTGTTTTGCGTATCTCTGACCACAGTGTTTTAGTGTATGGTTTCTTTTTGAAATATATTTTAATGGCTATAGTTTTATACAATCTGACCGCACAGCTATGTAATTGCACCCAGCACTTATGAATTACTACCAAGGTCAGACTTAACTAGAAAAAATATTTCATTCATTGTCTTTCTTCTTTTATAGTATAAAGTATGTTATATCACAGTTGGTGAAATATATGGTTTGAAATGGAAACTCTAAAGGCCTATCTCTGACCTTCATAGATTTGGGTCAGATCTAGCTATGAAAGTTAGCAACTTCATCCCCAAGAAAAAATTCAGATTTATCAAAGGCTGAACTAAAGGCATCAATGCTTTTATTTCACAGCCTTCATATTGGATTACAGTTGCAGAAACACACCTTCAAAAGGCAAACATAGTGGGGAAAACCAGACATTCTCTAGTACAGTGAAGAAGCCTTCACGAGATAGCTCCATTATAATACAGTTTCCTCAACATAATTACCCAGGTACAACCTTTGCATATAACGAAAGATGGTACTTTTGTACTTTTCCTATTTGGCCTTGTTATAAATGCTGCAAACCATTACTGATCCACCCACACAGCCCTGTTGAATACATGGTTTGTACTGGAAGATATGGTGAATTCCTTCTGGGGTTGCAATTGAGAAAGCCTAATTCTTTCTCCCTCTTAAAGGACAGGTATGAAGGAGCTACTTGGCCCAATGTACTCCTCTGCTCTTTGAGCTCAGTTACCCTGTCTGGCGATATGTCCTTTGCTCCTCACAAATTCCTGGCCTTTGTCATTACTCACTGCACATGCCAAATAGGACTATTTAATGGTCCATTTTGTCTTCACTGCACTGTGCCAGGGCCATGGACAGTGCCTCCAGCTGTACCAGGCAAAGGCTTCTCAGAAGGGCTCGTATGACATGGGGATGTGAAACTATACTCACTGCGTAATAGGGGAAGCCTTATTCAATGCTGACAGCAGTAACTGGCCTTACCCCATGGCTCTGCTCTGATCTCCTGGTGCACAGTGCTATGCTAAAAGAGACCCAGTCTCATTTGGAGGAATTTGTTATTAAAACCACAGCCAAACCTTGAGTTGTCTAAGTCTCGCCTGCTTGAAATACAGCAGGTGCAGTAGTACAGCTGAGGATGCGGCCTCTGCCCTGTACCCCATGTCCTTCTTCTCTGTGACAGCCCAATGGGCTCAGTACAGGGAAGAGTGATGCAGTATCCCAGTGCTTTCATGGTGACAGGATTCTGGGAGCAATTGACCATCAGCCTGGAAAGTACCTGCTGTGACTCACCAGTGACCCCTCCCCAGGCTAGTTGATAGTGGAGGTATAGCATGCCCCTGTAATGCTGAATTTTCTGCCCACTCTGCTCAATCATTAGGTGAAAATTGTTTTTTACATCATGGTTATACATTGCCTAGATTGATGGAGCCTTGATCTCAGCTAGGGGCTCCAAACTCAACCACAGTTCAAATATAATAAATGACTTGACAACAGGTTTCGTGTGTTTCTGACAGCTGCTTCTTTGGAAAACAAGCCTGGGAAATGCCTGTGCAATTCAGAGAGTGGTTTTATTTCTCTTAGTAAGTAGATGAAAAAGAAACTCTGTTGCACTATTCCATTGTTTCTGGAATGTGTAAAGAGCTAGTGCACAGGATAGCATAACAACATGCCAGAAAAATTAAAGCACAGATAACAGTTGGAAAAAGCAGGCATTTGTTCACATTCAGGAGGTACTTTCTATAGCACCAGAAAAATGGCAGTTTTATGGTCTTTACACAACAGGTTAACTAATGTACTTTACCTTGTATTTCAATAAGTTCAATAGTAGAAGATGAGAATGATGAGTCTCTACCTATTTTGTAGCTGAAGGCCATCAATCATATATAATTTTGAATTTTTTTTCTTTCAAATGAATTGGAGCTCAAACCACTGCAATAAGAAGCTGGCATCTTTTCACTGAGACACTGTTACAATTTTGTTATATGGCAATGTGTGATACAAAATGAAACAAAAATTACACAGACCAGTAGATAAAGCATTTACTAAAAATCTATCTGGCAAAGAGGGCATGAGTTGTTTAAAACAGATGTAATAAACACAAAATAATGTATCTTCTGCCCACCTTCAATGCTCTGCTTCAGTTTAATTAATTCTCTTCACCTCCACATGGAAAACTTAGTATCTGTGAAAATACTGGCAGCCTTAGAAAATTAAATTGTCTACCTGCTGCAGTACGGTAGATTGAAGAGATCAGATCTTCATTGTCTCTATGCTGCCCTACCACTGCGATTCAGAGAATGGCAGAGTCTCATTCACAGTACCTTGGGATGGGGGGAATGTCTCAGGAACAGAAAGAATAGCATAACACAGCATAGATAGCACAGGGTAGCATAAGTACATAGTATAGAATGGGGCAGGTCAGGAAGCAGCAGGCAAACATGACAATCATTTTTTCTGCCATGCTATGTAAACTGGGGCAATCACAGACCTCTCCTATCTATAAATACCAGCTTTACTTTTACTAGTACAGCTGATACTAGCCCAGGTTTGGGGGCATCTACAACTCAATACTGAGTTATACTGTCAAAAGTGAAGACACTAAGTCTTGGCTTAAGTTCCCCATGTTCCTGGCAGTATTAGTAGCAATGCATTTCCCTGGGCTGATGTCAGGGTGGACATCCCACTACCAGGGCAAGTCCAACCTCAGATATTACTTAGGAAGAAAAAAAGGATCTCTCTATACTTTGTTCCCTCCTTGAATAATTTGAAAATCCTGGAATGTGATGGGCATAAGCAGCAATGCCTGGTGAAGAAGAAGCTGTATGCCAACTCCTGAATTCCCTTTTTTCTTTATTCTGACTTAACAGTGCCAGATCCAACACTTGCAAAGGTCTTTCTGCAGAGGGCTTGAGTCAAAATGAGATCTGTGCTGCTTGAAGCTGCCTCAAGACTTCTCTGAATAGCTCGCATCCTCACAAGGAATAGATCAAGCCAGGTTTACTACCACTTGTTACAATAATGTCTATTAGCAGTACTCTTACTGCTTTGCAATAGGCACTACGTGATCTACTATCTCCTTTCCCCAAACTCTCAAGTTTCACGAATAAGTCTTGCCCTTACATAGCAGGTGGGAAACTACAGCAGTTCTCTGAGGAAGAAGCCCAAATCACAGCCTGAGTAACTTCATACTTTTATGAAGATCTTCACTGGAAGAGGGCACAGCATTTATCTTACTTATCTTAGAGGTCTGCCACCCACTTCACTGCCACACACTGCTGAATTTATCAGGGCCGTGGCAGGATACAATTGAGATGCACTACTCCCACAGATGCTAACAGCCTGACTTTTACAGGAAAGAAGGAATAGATAAGGGAAGACACTTTATCTTCTCACGAGTTCAAATCTAGATCTGCAAAAGAGAGGAGCCTGGGAACACATGCTAGATAACAAGCAGGAGGTCTGACAGGTGCACAGTTTCTGAAACGACAAACGGAGGCAGTATGGAGAAAAGTATCAATTAATTTAGGAAATTGCACGCAAAAGGTACATGGAAAACATATGCTTTTAAAAATCCCTCCAGCCAAAGAACACCTCAGGCTACCTGCAGACTCGTGGCTTTCTCAGCACGGGCATGCTTTTTTTCCCTCCCACACACTGTAATACTTTTCTTCTTTACTTTACAGCTTGCAATATAGAGGAATATCCACACCTGGTTTAAGCAAGCCCCATTTTGACTCATCTCTGAAGAAGTGCCCTGCGCGCACGTCCTGCTGTTACACTCTCCTCTGGACAGATGCTTTCTGGACACAAGATGCTGGACACAAGGGTATACAAACTTTTCACTAACTGTCCTGATCTCTGGCTGAATTTCAGCTCATTGAGATGTCAGGTAGTCATAAGATTTCCATTATTCTGCTTGTTCTCCAGATTGGTAGTCCTCCTCTAAAACTCTCTCTGCAGATGTTCAGCATCTGCTGCTCAAGTGACATCCGCTTGCACATGACTGACACTGCCACCTGGGCCAACCCATGGCCCTGGGAGGTACTTTCAGCTTAGGCTCAGCCTAGGACCTGGTTGGAGCTGCAATCCCTGCTACTTTGCAGTCCTACCTGTGTCAGCCAAGAGGTCCCAGAGCAGAGCCTTTCCTTAATACTATTGAGACTTTTGCTGACGCATGATCAAAAGTACTTACTCCATTGTTATTTATTGATCTCTTTCCTCCTTTTATATTAAGATAAAATGATGGAATGTAAGTATAAACCACTGCCTCCCATTACTTTATTATACCTCAAGGAATTTAGTACTTTTCAGGAATTTCACTGCTACAATATATGGCCAACAGTCAGAAAAAAAAGCCCAGGTGCCACTCTCTCACACATTTAGGCAAGTTTCCCAGAGGACATGAGAATATTTTCCTCTAAATCTCCATCTTCATAAATATTTTCCTCACTCTGTTCCTAGTTGTTTATAAAACATTGTTTTCCATGTTTCTATTAGCAATAAAAGGAGGGAAGGGATAAAATCAGGATCATTAGAGACAAGCCTGGAGGTAGCACACCTCTGAGAGGTGGTGTGCTAATGAAGTCCTTCAGTCTTTTGTCTCAGTGGAGGCAGGGGATGGAGATCCATGTGGCAGCAAGAATGCAAGGGTTATTGACATGTTAGAAACCGCAGAAATTCCTTAGAATGGTTATGCAAGAATTAGAGCTCCTCCCTCCAAAGAGGTGGTGAGGTCAATAGGCCAACTGAGATGCATCTACACCAATGCCCACAGCAAGGGCAACAAACAGGAAGAACTGTAAACCATGGTTCAGCTGAAAAACTAGGACATAGTTGCCATCATAGGGACATGGTGGGATATCTCACACAACTGGAGAGGTGCAATAAACTCTTCAGAAGAGATAGGTAAGGAAGGAGAGGCAGTAGGGTGGCCCTGTAGGTCAGGGAGTGTTTTGTCTAGAGCTTAATGATGCTGACAATTGGGTTGAATGTGTACAGGGGAAGGCCAACAAGGCAAATATCCTGTTGTAGAAAACCCAACCAGAATGAAAAGTCAGACAAAATGAGGCTCAGAAGAAACATTATTGCTCCCTATACAGCTACCTGAAAGGAGGTTGTAGTGAGGCGGGGTTTGGTCTCTTCTCCCAAGTAACAAGTGACAGGATGTGAGGGAATGGCCTCAAGCTGCATCAGAGGAGGTTTAGATTGTATAGTAGCAAAAAATTCTTCACTGAAAGGATAGTCAAGCATTGGAACAGGCTCCCCAGGGAAATGGTGGAATCACCATCCCTGGAAATATTTAAAAGATATGCAGATGTGTCACTGAGGGACATGGTTTAGTGGACGACTTGGCAGTGCTGAGATAATGGTTGGAACTATGGATCTTAGAGATCTTTTCCAAACTTGATGAATCTATAATTCTGTAAATATTTAGCAAATTCATAGAGCTACACCATATAACAACTTGCCATTCTTTCTGTTTCTTTCTTAAAATTACTAAGTAAATCCAATTTCAAATATTTCGAAATTACAGGAACCTAAATACACTGGACACATCTGTCTCATGGATTGGGTCTCATACATAGTGTGTGAGATTCTGATTCAAGACATAATGCATCAGAACTATTAAGCTGGTCACATGTAAACACTTTTTTTTCACTGTATGCTTTATAGAATATTAGGGATTCAGCTTACATTTTCTGTAACTGTTAATTGAGAATGAACCACAGATGTGTTTTCAGATATTAATTTCTCTGATATAGGAATGATGAAATCTAATATGCAAGGTCTGGTCTTCTCTAACAAAAATATGTTCACCCAAAATTACTTGTGTTAAAAAAACTAAAACTGTAGATCTAAATCTAGCTTTATTGTTATTCACTATCTTCTTATTTTATTCTGCTGATTGTTAGGCATGTACTCAGTAACACAACTGTGCAACGGTATGTAAATTTTGTCCATGTGCTCTTGCCTTTTTGTTCTGTAAATATATAATTTTCAGGAGTTACCACAGATAAAAGGAAGGGACCTGCATTCCATTAGGTTAACTAGGGCTTGTTGGCTCTATAGCCCAAACCACAAATTTTTGAAACACTGCTTTTCTTCAGAGGTGTACAAGCCACTGAGCTAAAATATGACTGATAGTGTTTGTGTTTCCAGGGTGAGATAAAGAGATTTTTTTTGTAAATAACAGAAACTGAGAGACACGTGTCCAACCTGCAGTTAGGTTTTTTTGAGGGGTATGACTTACGCCACAGTTTAATCCTCATTATTGCCAATTAATTTGGTGACTTGCAGTGAGATCTGTGTCACCTGCAAAACCTGTCCAGGCCCATTTCCGAACAGTGGCATGTCTATCAAACACATCTTGACATAGAAACAAGTGGAAAACACCAATTTGAAAAATGGGATAGAATCTGCCATTTACATTAAACTGCCAAGGACGTGAGATGACATATTTTTCCTAGGGTTCCTAGGCAGTCTTGTTCCTCAGAACCATCCTGGAAGGATTTGCTGGAACTAAGATTTTTCTATCCTGTCTCCTCTGACTAGATTGGAGTAGCATAAATTGCCATGACAGTAAAATAAAAAAATAAAAATAAAAGAGAAGATTAAAGGGAAAAGTGTATATGGTAGGCAGAAAAAACCCTAATGCCAAATATTCGCAATGGACATGCTACAAAAAAATAGCTGTATGTAAGTATGCAGAGAATACTATTTTCCTAAAAGAGTATGAGAAAAATCTTAAAGACCTAATAGCTGCAAATTGGAAACAAAAGACTTGCCTGTAAAACAGGATTTGAACTTCTCACAATTAAAGAGAGTCCTATATCAGTATAGTAGAATTCAAAACAGAAGGGTTTCTCTTGACCTTGGTGTGGTTTTCTTCAAACTGTTTTTTGTGTCATTTCATCACTGGAAGCAAAAAGACTTCTCTTGTTCAGAAACAATTGAACAAAGTCTGCAGTTGTATGGTCCACTAAGGCAGCCATCAGGAGAAAAACATGCCATCATTTCCTTCCCTCTGGGGATCTCTGGCTGTTTCCAACAACTAGTCCCAGCATATTTACAGTTTACTTTCCTTATATATAAATTAATTAGATCTTTGTGTCAGTATCTTGTATTTTTAGTTTACCTAATATCATTAGTGTACCTATTTATATCCTAAAGAATCTCCAATTAATCAAATTATCCATCTAGCCTGATTACTAGTGGTAACTGCCCCTAGAGGCTGATTAATACATTCCCGAATTATTCAGGAAGGCTCTTGAAAGAGAGCCTTTAAAGAAAAAAATTTACTCTTTTTGCAACCATAAAGTGCCTTATGAGGCCCACAGCTGCCTGAGGGTTGAATATAATCAATAATCCATGAAGATAATTGTTCCCACATGATTGGTGAACAACCTCAAGCTGAGAGCATAAGGGTTAACATTATAATTGATGGTTTTGTTGGGTTTCTGCACTCAATGCTATTGCCTTTCACAAGCCAACTCATCCCTCCTGTTGGACAATAAGTGTAGATTTAAGATTTTCTTTGGGGTATTTCACATAAAGGAAAAACATACTTTATACTCTGTTGTTAGTTAAAAGTCTGACTTTAGAAAACTCAGAGTTTAATTGCCAAGATATCATAACTAACAACACTAATACTTTACAGGCATATAGTAACTTGTATCTCATATTTTCTTCCAAGTGCTTAACTTTCCAATATTGTTTTGAGGCAGTTAATTATATTTATCCCAATTTTACAGATGTGGATATCATTACAGTTAATGTCATGTGTTCTAAAGCACTAAGTCAGGAATAAAAATCAGGCAATTGTCTTAAAAATGTTAAGACTCTAATTTTAAAAGTGGTTTGTCTTTGGGGTTTTTTTAAGCTCTTTGTACTTCCTGTTTTTGTGGTCTCAAAAGTCTTAATATCAAGGCTTTCTCCAAAACTCTAAGAGGTAAAAATTCCAAGGAAATAAACATTTTTCTGACAACACCTCATTTGAAACATTGAGGGAAAGAAAAAATATGATGGGGTCAGTGTGAAACAGTGATAGGAAAGTCAAAGTTTGCTAGATCAACCAGAACACAGATGTCTCAGCAACTGTGTCTTTTTTCACTCTCAACTTCATCAAACTTGTTCCATGAGAGTACAGGTTATCCTCTGTTTTGATCCCTTACTCTAGAGGAATTTCAACAATAAAACTTCTGGGTTTAGATTTAACTTGGCATGAGTAGCATGCATGAAACACAAGCAGCACCATCACTGCTGGATGAATCAGTCAGGTGTCCTCTCCATCACGAAATCACAGAATATGCTGAGTTGGAAGTCACCCACAAGGATCATCGAGTCCAACTCCTAGCCCTGCACAGGACACCCCAAGAGTCATACCAGGTGCCCGAGAGTATTGTCCAAACACTTCTTGAACTCTGTCAGTCTTGGTGCTGTGACTGCTGCTTGAAGGAGCCTGTTCCAGTGCTCAACCACCCTCTGGGTGAAGAACCTTTTCCTAATATCCAACCTAAACCCTCCCTGATACAACTATAGGCTGTTCCCTTGGGTTCCATCACTGGTCACCACAGAGAAGACATCAGTGCCTGCCCCTCCTCTTCTCCTCACGAGGAAGTTGTAGACTATAAGAAGGTCTCCTCTCAGTCTCCTCTTCTCCAGGCTGAACAGAACAAGTGACCTCAGGCACTCCTTATATGATTTCTCCTAAAGGCCCTTCACCATCTTCGTTGTCCTCCTTTGGACACTCCCTAATAGCTTAATATCTTTCTTATATTGCAGTGTCCAAAACTGCACACAATATTCAAGGTGAGGACGCCCCAGTGCAGAGCAGAGAAGGACAATCCCCTCCCTTGACTGGCTGCTGATGCTTTACCTGATGCTCCCCAGGACACAGTTGGCCTTCCTGGCTGCCAGGGCACTGTTGATTCATATTCAGCTTGCCACTGACCAGGACCCCCACATGCCTTTCTGTGGCACTTCTTTCCAGCATCACTTTCCCCTGTCTGTACGTACATCCAGAATTGCCCCATCGCAGGTGTAGAACCCAGCACTTTCCCTTGTTGAACTTCATATGGTTGGTGATTGCCCAGTCCTCCAATTTGTTGAGGTCTCTCTACATGTACTATCCAGCTCCAGACCAAACCGGGTGACCTCTCCTCATCCTCAGGGTTGTC